>NW_017307358.1:212515-270302 GCF_000935625.1 Nanorana parkeri
TTTTCCACCTATCCTTCCCTTTCTCCTTTCCTTCCCATCCTAGCTTTCTTAAGGTATATGTTTTCCCTTGTTGTACAGCTCTGCAGGCCGTTTCCCATTTTCCTTTACCAACAGACGATGCTTATCCCTGTGGCCTTCGGAGTTGTTCGATGAATGGCCTTTGACATTCTTGTTGAATATGTTACAACTGCCTTTCTCTCAATGTACAGGGCATGAATGCCACTCATAAAAGAGTTAAGATTTTTTGCTAACTCAGGTCCCATCGAGTCAACATTGCTTGCCTCCAGGAAACTAATTTCTCTTCCTCCTTCTCCTAAGTACTTTGATGCCAAGTACCCTCAAGTATTTCAATCTACTACTGACACTAAACGCAGAGGGGTCCTCATTGCATTTCATATAAATAGTCAATTTCCATGTGTTAAACAGATTTCGGATCCAAATGGTCATTACTGTATTTTTCCGTGTATAAGACGCTACTTTTTCATTAAAATGTTTACCTAAAAATAGAGGGGCGTCTTATACACGGGGGCCGAGCGGAGAACCGTGGTTGCGACACCACTGCAAACTAGCCTCACGAGTGAAACTTCAGATTGCAGAGACAAGATAAGTTTTTTCCTCCAAATCTTCCTCATAAATCTTTTGTACCTGACATCAGCTGTTGCTGGGGAGAGGGGCTCTGTAATCCGCTCTCCCTAGCAACAGCCGATGTCGGGTACAAAAGATTTATGATTGGAGCAAAACTTATCTTGTCTCTGTAATCCGATCATAAATCTTTTGTACCTGACGTCAGCTGTTGCTGGGGAGAGCGTGTAGCCAGAGCTGTAATGTCGGAGCATAACGTGATTAATTTTAGGTAAGAAAAGTTGGGGGCGTCTTATAGAGGGAAAAATACGGTACCTTCTCCTTCAGGGCAAACTCAATAATGCTGACCTCACTGTTCTTACATGATTTGCCCCCAATTCTAGACAACTGCCCTTCTTTTCACACTTGCTCTCCTCACATTCCAAGGGATATATATTATTCTGTGGGGATTCCAACTGTGATCAACTCTAGGTTAGACAAATCCTCTTCAATTACTGAATCAAAGACTTTGCAATTGCTCCTAAATCAATACAACCTTGTAGATATTTGGAGGGACTTTCACCCCATTGCTAGAGATTATACTTTTTATTCTCACCACTCACATTCCCAAATTGACCATACAGTGACAAAAATAATCATTTGATCCCCTGCAGATTTTGCAAGTTTGCCCACTTACAAAGAAATTAAAAGGTCTATAATTTTTATCATAGGTGTAAATAATAGACAGCATTTCAACCAAAAATCCAGAAAAAAGACAATACAAATGTTATAAATTGAGTAACAGTTTTATTTACTAATTTCTTCTACCCCCTCTCCTCCCTATACTCTATCTCCTTTTGGAAGTCACTGTCATAATGATCCCCATGCCCAAGGATTGATCACGATTCTCCAATCTTCATTGTCTGCCTCGTTTTCTACTAGGAAGACTTCCTATCGGTCCTCATGTTCGAAAGATTTAGGATACGATTTTGCAGATGACGATTGGTCATCAATCTGGAGCAACATAGCCTCTTGCTCTAAAAACAGTGTCACCTCCGTTCTGAAGGATCATCTGTTGGGATGTCTCCCCTTCTACCTTTCTCTCTTCTGCTTTCTGGCTTGCATCTTAACCTATTTTTTATCTTGTAATCTCATCCTTCTCTTCTCTCTCAATTTTCCTCCCTTTCTCTCTCTTTTTAACCTTCTTCTTTTTTTGGTATAATATAAAATATATATTTTTGGAGATTTAGTACTTTACCTACCCCATTACTTATCTGCCTGAGTAGATAGGTAATATAATATATGTTTACCAATTCTATGCTGTAATCCCACTGGAAATGTCAAAACGATGTGATCATAATGGAGATGAATAAGTTGGCATTCCGGAAGTTTAACATTTTAGTATCTTTTGTTTATATAATATTCAAATCTATTGTCACAGACAGGTCTCATGGGTATAAACTGGAATCGGGTATGTGGACCCTATCTACTACACTGGCAGGGACACAGAAAAGGGTGCAAGCAATGTAGGCTAACAACTCCCAGAGCTGGAGTACTAGCAGGGAACAGGCAGTGGAAGACACATTAGGCTGGTAGGTTAAGGTACTAGGCAGGGTGCTGCAATGCTAGGTAGGTGGCATGGGGTCCCCCAGGATGTGGAATCTAAGAGCCAGCCAGTGTTCACCAGAGCTCCTGATGGTGGAGATGGACTTGGCTGCGTACTGATCCCAGGTCACAATCCCTAGGTCCACCCAACTCACCTAACAGCCAAGAATGGTAGACAAGGCCAGAGTTCTGGACAGGTTGCAGACACACATACAACAGACAAAACAAAGGTCATGGAGAGACAGATGACCAGAACTTCCAGGGACAATCCAAAGGATAGGGACAGACCTGAAGACTGGGATTTCCAGGGACAAGTCAAGTTCAGTACATGGGTAAACTCCAAGGAACTCTGGTGCAATGGCAACCAGGACGGGGCTTTGGAGCTCAGCATCTAGTTTGGGAGAGCGTTGCTCGGTCAGCTTGCCGTTCGCTGCCCCGGGTTTAAATAGGGTCAGCAAGGGGGAGGATCCACAGGATTGGCCACAGGCAGACTGCACTGATTGGCTGAGAAGCTACCTAAGAAACAGCAGGAGAGTCGACCAACGCCTACAGCTGCCAGACTGGTGCAAGAGCGAGTCAGGTTCAGAGCACATGCCTGGAGGACTACAAGCAACAGCACAGTCCTGCATGCATGGAGAACCAGGGGTAAGCGGTCTGCATATAATTGTAGAACTAAAAGTAACAGCTCAGCTGCCACTCTGCAGCTGAACTGTGACAGCTATACTATGCTTCTGTTTTTATTGTTCTTAATGAAGGTTACGAGTGCTGAGTCAGCACACTAACCTTACCGTTATGTTTTGTACATGTATTCTTTTTCAGAAAATAATAAGATTGTGAAACAAAAATATGAACAAAAAAAAGTAAAGAAAGAAGCTGACTGGTTGCCAAGCAGTGATGCTCAAGTTTTGATTAATTCCGCTCACTGTGTTGTCATATCAAAGAGGAAGGTAGCAGCACCCTATATTTCTGGTACATCAACAGTTTATTTATTTATTTGCAGTGTTTATTATAAAACATCAGGAAAGGTGCGTGTACAGCAGAGATTTACTAAATATGTTTTTAATTATACCTTGAAATACACTTTACTATGGAATGTTTACATACACGGTATTACATTTGCATTAAGATGTTCCTACACTTCCACTTTTTATTTTCTACTGGGAACAGTGGAAAGTCTTGTGCACGTCTAATGAAACAAAAACAGTCATAACAAAAAGTTGCAAAGCAGGAGTTACCCTTCAAACGGGAACAAAGAAAGACAAAACATTAAATTCCTGCACAAGTGGTACACTATTTTCATCAATTGAAAAGTGACTTTTTATTGTGAGCAAATATGCGTCTCCATTATTTGCCAGAAGTGAGTGGCAACTGTCTGCAACAATGGCTCCATAAGTTACATTTGATAATCCAGAAACAAGTTTGTGTAATATGTTAGGGGAAATATTTAAGAAGATTTTCTCAAGAACATCTGACGGTACATGGACAAAATTCTCATCTGCCTCACTTCTCACGGTCATTAAGGCTGGCCTGTAGAAAAGTCTAACTTGGTTAAAAGGTAAACAATTAAAACACTGCTCATACACATGATTAATGTCTATTGTCAGTTCTTTTCTGCATTTTCCACATCCTGTGTATATAACCAAAGGCAAAGAACTCAGAATCTTAGTTATGGAAGTTTGTTTGTTCACACGTATGCTTTGATTTCCTGCAACATTAAATTCCAATTCAGAAATGCTGACTTTAATCTGAATGTCACCTGAATATCTACCTTCAGTGACTGTCCTCAGACTCATTATCCTTGGATGAGATATATTTTCATAATATCTGTTTTGAAAATCTACAGCTCTTTTGTCATCATCAAATAAGCACTCACAAGATGACCATGGTGTTGTATGTAACTCCACATCTCCTGAAATCAAACTCTTTTTGCAAAATAGATATTTAAAAGCCCAGACATGATTTATTTTCATGTAGATCTGCTCACACCAGGAGACACTTGCTCCCCACAATATTAATGTACCGATTTGTCCTTTTATTTCTTCTACAGTCAAAATTATTTTATTTTGCTGCAATCCCTTGAAATTATATGTGCACTCCTTTAGAACAGATATGTTAACCACCTTTAATATTGAATTAACTAATACCTCTGGCTGAAGCTGAGAAAGTCTTACATACTGTATGCAATCTAGTTTCTGAGGAGGATGAAAAGGAAAATCGCTCAAGTAGCAATGCTTTTTGGATATGTAGTTCAGTAGCTCCTGTAGAACAAAATATTCAACAATATTTGCATATTCATCTGTGATAAGGGTAAAGCAGTGTCCTAGATTTATAAAATGACTATTAAACATAGATTGAAGGAAGGTTTCTTTGTTCCACTTATCTTCGTAAACTGACAAATTTGTTAGCATTATGATATCTCCGGGGAATAAGGCCAAGCTCCAAAAAGCAGCAGTCCTCCAAATAAGAACTTTACATTTGACATTTGATTGGTCCTGAACAACAATTGTTGCCAAGGGAAATGATGAGCCAGAATTTGTCCTGCTTTGGATTTTTTTAACGTGGCAGGGCTGAAGCACAACAGCCAATATATTGTATTCCTTGTTTTTGTCAGAGCAATGCTTTAGAAGTGTAAGAGGCTTAAGGGTAGTTTGTGGCGGTGTTCTGCTTCTCTCTTTATTCATACATTGTACTAAAAAACTAGATTGTTTTGGCTTTTTAGATATTTGATTGCTTGAAGCAGGCATAGTACCCATGAATGTTGTTTTCCTTTTAAACCTGGCATTTTCACTAGGATCATTATTTAGTCCGGTAAACCTTGGAGAAGTGGATTCTTCTAGCTTGTTCATTTTCATTTGACATGTTTTGGAATTCTGGAAAAGAATGTTTATTAAAGTCAGCAGCAGAAGTGTGAGTAATAAGCTCAAGAGCATAAAGAGATCCTGTCATTAACTTTAAAGAAAAAACTACAGGTAGAAGAACAGAAAAATCCAGTGTTTTAAATGCTTACTTGCACTGTTTCTGCTTTCCATAAATTTTTTGCACTTGCAATGTACCCGTGTACTTTCTAGAATATTTTGACCAGTCAATTTCCTAGCACAGCCCCCCTCCTTTCCTGCAAGTCAAAACCCTCTGAACTTCTAGAGTGCCTCAGTACTTTCCGTGCTGGCCCAGCATCTCCCCACCTCCCATGTAGGTGGTGGGAAAAAAGTGAAGGGGAATGCTATAGAGCAGTGTTCGTCAACCTGAAAATTATAGAGGGCGTCAAATATAAACCTGACACTCCCAGACGTTTTGACACAACAGCATCACATTTTGGCGCGTCGAGCAGCCAATTCAAAATGAATGGGCTGTAACGCACCTCAATGCACTAAAATTTCAGTCCTGCTCCATCTTTGTAACATTCCACACACTGTTGGAGGCGTCACTGGTCTCAATCAAATCCCCCAGCATTGGTGTAAGTGACCACAATAGTAACCCCCAGCATTGGTGCCATTGACCACGATAAAAAACCCCCACAGATTTGGTGTTATTGACTGTATTAGTACCCCCAATCAGTGGCGATGTTTTTTAACCTCTTCGGTCTCCCCCAATGGTGGTCAGTGCAGTGGCTTTGAATTTAAACCCCCTTCCATGCATTTTTGGTTAGTACAGTGACAGTGTAGCGCCCATCACCTTTTGTGATGTGACTATTATGCATTTAGTGATAGCCAGGGCTGTAGACTGCCTGGCTGGATTTGCAGTAGCAATTACATGGTTAATACCAGGTGTCGAACCTTGTCTGTACCCCCCTGGGCGGAGTGAGACTCTGTCATATTGTGGGACAGCCAATAGGAGACATTGCAATATATGTGCAGTACAGCAGCTAATCACTGGGCTTGTCTCAGCCAGTGGTGCCTGTTGGCAGAGTGTACATATATTGGTGGGAGCTGCCATGTGCTCGCTCTCTCGCCTGGACCAGCCATGGAGTAGGGCTTAGTCCTTTTCAGCCGAGGCCTGAGGGTGGGCAGTGGCTGAAGTGAGGGAAGATGTTCCCCTGAGGCTTCCAACATGGAGGAGGTCTGAGAGATGGAGAGAAGAAAAGAACCAGGACCAGTACCGGCTCTTGAAGTGCCCTGGATCTATGTGGACTTCAGAGCATGGTCAGTGTTTCTTTCTTGGATTGTGGATAGGCATTCCTACTGTTACAAGATCCGGTGAGTCTGGAGCTGATGATGGTTACCCCAAGACACCTAGAACCCCTATACCCTCTCTCCCTAATTAGAAGTTCAATAAAATGTTCAACTAGCATCATATCACTGAAGTGGACATCAATTTATGGGCACCAGGAGAGGGCGGTTAGTGCTAATGGGTGCAGCTGGAAATCAACCCCTAGACTGACTAGATGTGGACCGGGCAAACAGCGGCTCCTTGTGGGGAGTTATCGCTACAACCGTAAAATTTAAACCCCTTACCCGATCACACACTTCTGAGCTGCTCTCTCACTCCCCAATGGGTCTGAGACTATACTTGTTGTACTGTTGGGAAGAGATCACTCTGCCTGACAGTACAGTACTGTCTATTTTGGCGCCAAGTGCTGAAACACAGCGTTATTCACAAAGGGGTGAAGCACAACGAGACAGCTGTTCTATGCCCCTCCGTGGCATGTCTCGTTGTGTCCAGCTGTTCTGTGTCCCTCCGTGGCATGTCTCGTTGTGCCCAGTCATGTATAGATACTGAATATGCTGAATAAGAATATTCTAAGCACAATGTACAGTTTAGAGTGAATAAGGAGATTAAGGAATCGCATCGGATTATGTACGTCAACAGAGGGTTTGATGTTGGGATTTAGATTGTGATACATAAGATTGTTGCACAGATAAGAATTTTTCACAACATAAACACTTCCATTTAGCTATGGTGCACTAGCAGGAGGTGATCTTCACTCACTTAATTTTTAGAGATATTGGTTTTCACATTTAGACCGAGCGCAACATAATAGCTCTACTACACGCGGTTACAACACGACATTGTTGCAGCTGGTCCATTGGTTTTGTTATTGTTTGGGACACATTTAATACTCTTAGTGCCGGCCTTTTGCCACACTAAACTTTTGCAAGAACTTGTCTATACATTTACATAACTATTTTATTTCATGCTTTTTTATCTTGTAATCATTTGTAATTAAACACATTTGTTATTTTTATACAAGAACGGAAGCAATTTTCTCTTTTGAACTTCTGCCATCAATTTTTCTACATAATAAGAGTATGATATAAAAAAAAATCATATTTACAGGTATCACCACGTGCACCAGAGTGAGAGCAATAATTTTAGGGGCAATTTTTAAAAGATAACTAAAAAAGTACGACCAGGGCTTGAAAAATTTTAGGGTGTCTCACCAGTCAGTCAAAAATTACACCAGTCAGCATGACCGGACCATATATAAATCACCACTGGGGGGGTTATTTTTTACTATATAATGAAAAAAGTACCATGAATTTAGAAAAAAAACCAAATGTTTCCCAACGTTATGTTATAATACAATTATTCTTCCCCATATTTTTGGTAAAATATAAAAGACGGGGGTCACGCCAGGTAAATAGACACCAAACATGTGAAGCCTTAAAATAGCACGCACCCGCAAAATTGCAAAAGACGACCACATTAAAAATTGGCCATAGGCGAAGCTTAAAACGCTTTTATTGTTCATCAGTTTAGTGTTATCAGTAATTAATAGCCCTAGAATTATTGCTTTCACTATACACGTTCGCAGCGATATACATGTGCGGCACAATAGGCGCAATCGTCATTTTCGCACGTAGGCGCACCCGACGCATATCAGCGAGTGTATGTGGGGGGCAGGGAACTTTAAAAAAAATAGTTTTTTATGCTTCATTCATTTTTATTTAAAAACAAAAAACTTTATTACTATCACATAGGGGTGAGAAGCCCCCTATGTGAAAGCCAACTTACATGACAGGTCCTCTTTATGGAGACATCAGGGGTCTTGAAGACCCCTAATGTCACCTAGGGACCCCCAGGGAAGTTGATGAAACCGAGATCTGCTACACCAGCTTCTGAAGCTGGAGAGTAACAGCAGAATGCGGAAGTGATATAACATACATCACTTCTTGCATTTGGTGACAGAGAGAGGAGATCAAAGGGAGATCATGTACCGTGCTCCCTTTGATATCCTGTCACAGAGCAGCCGTGCCGGTCCCGGTCGCACCGGGCACAGCAGATCTCGAGACCCGCATCGGCAGCAGCTGCTGATACAAGCGAGAGACGCCCGATCGCTTGAATGTTAAGCTCCTGGTCAGCCGTGTAATTACAACGGCCGTCCTCTCATCACAGACGAGAGGATTTTTCAAGCCCCGAGTATGACCTATATGGGCTTTTAAAGTGTTATCTATGGACAATTTGGGGTACCGTATTTCGTCACCGTTTCCTGAGAGCATGCAATTTTCAATCCTGGCATGTTGGGTATCTTTTTACTCGGCACAACCTCCTCTTTCACATTTACAAAATGGGTATTATATTATGCTTTTTTTGTGCACCAGAATGAACAAGTGTATTTTTTACAGCAATTTTGAGTTTTATAACGAGTTGCGCCATTATCATGCAACGTAAAAATTTGCAACTGCCGCCATTTTATTCTACAGGCTCTGTGCTTTCAGGAAATATTTACTCTCAGAGATTTTAAGTAATTTTAAAGCCTAAAATGTGGATTATAAAATGTTTGCAAAAAATGCCTTTACGGCAAAAGGGTTAAACAAAACCTCTAAACAAAAACAAGCAGTCAATGCTTGCAGTGCAAGGGGGGGTCCCAATGCAGTGGGAGGTTTTTGCATATGCATCAGTAGCAGACTGAATTGCATGTTCTATTAAATAACTTGCAGAGCATTGTATAGCCACTAGGGATGCACCGATACTAGTATCAGTGCCGATACCAAGTATTTGTCATGTCCTATCCTGTCCTGTCATGTCATGACCTCCTGGCTACCTGAATGACTAGAAAGCCGGCTTCACTTCTTGCTAGGCAGCCTGGATTCCTGACAAATCAGGAAGCCGACCGACATGTCAAGACCAGGCTGCCTCGCATCATGAAGCCGGTTTCCCAGCCAATCAGGAAGCTGGGTCATGCCGTGCCGCCAGGTACCTGATTGGCAAGGAAGCCAGCTTCACTTGTTGCTTGGCAGCCTGGTTTCCTGATCAATCAGGAAGCCAGGAGGTGGGTCATGACAAACCTCCTGGCTTCCTGATTGGCTAAGAAGCCGGCTTCACTCATTGCTAGGCAGCCTGGCTTCCTGAAGCCAGGTCATGACCCCCTCCCTGATTTTGCAACAAACTAGGCTGCCTCTCAGTGTCGCAGGGGAAGTGAAACTGTTGCTGTTCTTTTGATGGAACACCAGCTTACCCGGCAATCAGGAAGCCGGGTGGTGGGTTATGACCCACCGCCCGGCTTCCTGATAATCCAGGCCCACGGATGCCGGTAGCGGTATGGGCGTGTACCAAAAACAAATATCGGTACTTGTACTAGATACGGAAAAACCAGTATCGTTGCACCCCTAATAGCCACAGACTGGGCTTTATTTTAAACAAACAAATCTTCAAAAATACTCACATGGTCCTGTACAGCAATCTGGGTAGATGCCAATACTGTAAGAAACTCCATTTTAGTAGTAGTCGCACAATTACTGTGTAAAATGTCAGCATTCGAGTCTTGAATTTTTTCATGGACTGACAAATCTAAGAACTCACAAAGCACATTTGCAGCAGGTTCCTGGGCACACGAAATCAAAGGAGCATGCTTTATATTAGAGACATGTTTACAACTGTCCAATGTAAAACCAGCAGCCGCCATCTTGGGATCACACGTGAAAGATGACTGTTGTAAAATCTCTCCACCATCACTCATATTATACAAGGGATTTGAAGAAGCCTGTGTCCAGGTTGGAACACCATCAGATGACGTATTATCCATGTGTGTCTTCCTAGGACTGCTGCTCTGTAAGCTTAGAATTTCCAGCTTATTAAAGTAACAACACTCGTTCCACTCACGTATCATTACATCATCAGAATATCTGCATATTTCCTGAGGAAGAATTGTGGTTATAGTCGGCGCCCCAATGAAAACGTGTATTCTACCCTTGTCAGACATGTTTTGAAATGTATTCACCACCTTCTGATGAATACCATACTTTGACCCCCACAGATAGTCCGTAAACTTGACCTCGCCTCATTTAACCGACATGCTATAGAAACCGGAAACTGTTTATTCGCCATATTTGAAACTGGAAACAGTATACAAATGAAGAAACCATAGCCTACTATCTCAGTTATCGTTAATATTTTAGTACAGCTCCGAAGTATTAAAACACATAAAGAGGCCATGAAATTCTAGCTAAGAATAGCGGATTTGTTTTTCCAGACATGTGAGTAGGGCGTTTACATGTTTGCGCAGAATAATCGTTCGTTGTTGCCTAGGGAACGGAATCGGTTGTGGTTGCTGCTAAGCAAACAAGTCAGGAAGGAGCTAGTTGGAGTTAAGTAGCTCCTGTAGCGGTCTGTTGTCGGGGAAAGATGGTGAGGATGTGATTGTGTGATCAATTGGAGAAAAATGCATTTACACGTTGCCAGGAATGGACTGTTCAAAGTGCTAATACATTTCTATAGTTTTTAATTTGTGGTAGCTGTGTCCCTTGCCCTGGCAGGCTGTTATATATCCGTGCATGTAAAATACAGTGGAGGGTATTTATTAATACTAGAGCAGATACAATCTGGGGCAGCTGTGCATAGTAACCAATCAACTTCACTGTTCAGTTAAAGGGGTTCTAAACCCTCCCGTTTTTTTGCCTATATCTACTGCTAACAAGCAGTAGATATAGGCAAACATTTTAATTAAAAAAAACCGCTAAAACAGCGGTTTAAACATACCTTTTTTTCTTTGCGCGCTCCCGCCCGAGAAAACGATACTGTTCGGGGGCCGCAAAGCATCTTAGGGCGGGCGCATGCGCAGTTCGGATTCTCGGCCGGGAGAAGAGCAGAGACGCAAGGTAAGTGTATGGACGCATGCACCCGCATGCAGACACCGCTGGATAGGAGTGACAGAGCAGTCAGCGCTGGATCGGAGAGCCGCCGCACCGCTGGAGGGACAGATGAAACCATCAGGAAAGAAGAAGATCGGAATAAGAGACATAATTTAAGGTAAGTGCTAACATTAACATGGGGGGGGAGGGGAAAAAACAATTTGACTTTAATGTCACTTTAAGCTTTGCAAATGAAAGAAGTTGATTGGTTGCCATGCGCAGCTGCTCTAGATTCTGTCCGATCCAGTCTTCGTAAATCCCCTCAGTTTATATATTTAGGCTTAAGAACTTTTGTTTTAGCCAGTGGAAAGCTAATTACCAGGAGGAGGAGATGGTTAGGTGCAAAATTGTGCAAAAAAGCTGCGTTGCACTTGCTTTTCAGGTGCTCCCATTGTAGTCTGTGGGCCAGAATTGCATAATTTTGTCTGAAAAGAAGCTCATGTACTTTTTTTTTTTGAGCTTCAAACAACCAGCAGCACAACATTCAGGTGTGCTCAGGCACTATTGAAAAGGGGATTCTTCATGTTGTGCATTTCTCAATGCTCTACAATGCTCATCAAAATGCTTTGTAGTCCTACTGGAGTTTTTTTTTTTAATTGCTATTTATGTATGATATACACTATATTGCCACAAGTATTGGGACACACCTCCAAATCATTGGATTCAGGTATTCCAATCACCTCCATATCCACAGGTGTATAAAATCAAGCACCTAGGCATGCAGATTGCTTCTACAAACATTTGTGAAAGAATGGTTCGCTCTCAGTAGCTCAGTGAATTCAAGCGTTGTACCGTGATAGGTTGCCACCTGTGCAATAAGTCCATCCGTGAAATTTCCTTGCTACTTAATATTCCACGGTCAACTGTTAGTGGAATTATAACAAAGTGGGAGCAACAGCAACTCAGCCACGAAGTGGTAGGCCATGTAAAATGACAGAGGGGGGTCAGCGCACAATGCGCCGAAGTCTCCAACTGTGCAGAGTCAATAGGTACAGACCTCCAAACTTCGTGTGGCCTTCAGATTGGCATAACAACAGTGCGTAGAGAGCTTCATGGAATGGGTTTCCATGGCCGAGCAGCTGCATCCAAGCCTTACATCACTAAGTGCAATGCAAAGCATCGGATGCAGTGGTGTAAAGCACGCCACCACTGGACTCTAGAGAAGTGGAGATGTGTTCTCTGGAGCGACGAATCACACTTCTCTGTCTGGCAATCCGATGGACGTGTCTGGGTTTGGTGGTTGCTAGGAGAACGGTACTTGCCTGACTGCATTGTGCCAAGTGTAAAGTTTGGTGGAGGGGGGATTATGGTGTGGGATTGGGCTTGGCCCCTTAGTTCCAGTGAAGGGAGCTCTTAAGGCATCAGCATACCAAGACATTTTGGACAATTTCATGCTTCCAACTTTGTGGGAACAGTTTGGGGATGGCCCCTTCCTGTTCCAACATGACTGTGCACCAGTGCACATAGCAAGGTCCATAAAGACATGGATGAGCGGGTTTGGGTTGGAGGAACTTGACTGGCCTGCACAGAGTCCTGACCTCAACCCGATAGAACACCTTTGGGATGAATTAGAGAGGAGACAGCCAGCCAGGCCTTCTCGTCCAACATCAGTAACTGACTTCACAAATGCGTCTGGAAGAATGGTCAAACATTTCCATAGACACTCCTAAACCTTGTGGACGCCCTCCCAGAAGAGTTGAAGCTGTTATAGCTGTAAAGGGTGGGCCAACTCAATATTGAACCCTACGGACTAAGACTGGGATGCCATTAAAGTTCATGAGCGTATAAAGGCAGGCGTCCCAATACTTTTGGCAATATAGTGTATGTGGATATTTACAAGGTATCTGGACACTTCTAGATTCTATTTATTAACAATTTGCAGGACCATTTGCCCTGTGAATCTTTGTGAACGTTCGTTTTGCGTGAAGGTAAAAATGAACGTACTTAAAATAATTTCTTTTATTTCTTTAAAATATATATTCTTTCCAGGTCAAATGTAATGTAAAGTAATACCACATTATGGCCACTAGATGGAGTGTCCTGGAGTTTTTAGCCACAATGTGCATGCATAGCCCCGATGACGTATCTCCCAAAGTTTGCGCAGGAGTTACTTTATCTCTGCATGCCTCCGGGTCTGTGAACTGAGCTGTGCATGTGCAGCTCAGTGTACAGAATAAAACATTGCTGAATGGCATCAAGATGCTTTTATGCCAAAAAAGACTTGCACAATCTCTTTTGTTATAGAAATCCTGGCGATCAGCATTTTTTTTTTTTTTTTTATGTAACCTTACTTCTACTTTAAGGCTCGGTTAACACCTAGGTGTTTTGCGGACGCGCGTCCAACGCACAAAGGCAAAATGCGCATCAATAGTTAATGGCACTACAAAGACGGCTGGGAGTATGCGAGTTCTTACTCAGTGGAATGCAGGTTGCAGATTTTGCTACATGCATTACTCTTCTGCGTTTGTGTGTATAGGAATCCATTGAAATCAATGGGGACGTGTGGCAGACACAGATAACAATCGTGCGTAAAATGTGACACACTGTTACGCTACGCTAGGTGTGAACCGAGTCTTAGTATTTTTATGCTCCTCCGCTCCATCTAGTGGCCATGTGATATTGCATTACATTCAACCTGAAAAGAAAATATGCTAAGAATATTTGTGTTTTTGCCTCTATTCACACAGAATGAACGTTCACAAAGATTTGCAGGGTGAATGGCTGTGCAAATTGTTTATACATAGATCACTTTGGTCCTTTGTAGGTAATTCACTTGGAGTGATGTATTAATTATATTAATAAGAATATTACGCATGTCGTTTCAATTAACACTTTATTATCTGTAGCTATTAGGTGTTCCTGTCATCTAAAATGGTGCCTCAGATATTACACATTTATATTTTAGTTAGTAATTTATCTACAAGTGATCTGTTTATTTTATTTTAGATTCTGTCACGTGCTAAACCTGCCGTAGGCAGCGATCTACAGCAGGCTGATAAACACAAGAAAAAGGGAAAGAAAGTTCCCAAACTGGATGAATTGCTGTCTCAACGTGACTTTACTGGGGCAATAACTTTACTGGAGGTATGGCGATTGTGTTTTTTGTAGTTGAAATGCAACTAAACCCACTCCTTTTAATGGGTTCCCAAAAGAAAGCTCAAGTTAGAAATGCTCAAATTCCTAATCAACACAGATGTTGTTTTCTGCAGGGTTTTCATTCACATTCTGTCTACTAACATATGAGCAGTGTATGCTACTTCAAGGCATGTCTCCGGTGACAGTTGACAGTGAGCTCATGTCAGCTCTTAGGCCCCATTCACACTGAGCGATTTATGGAGCGATTTTTGCAGCGATATCGCTCATATTTCCGCGCTATATCGCTCTATGTAGCTTCACCAATACATTTCAATGTAGCTATTCACATCTCGTCGCTCAATATTGCTCAATATCGCTTGTAGCTCGTCGCTGGTAGCTTTTCGCTCCTACATGACCCTTTTTTAGAGCGATTTTGAGCGATATTGCTCCTGATTGCATACAGCCCAATAGGAAGATGTCGCACGATACGTCGCTCAATGTCGCTCAAAGTCGCACGATTTCCATGTCGCTCAGTGTGAATGGGGTCTAAACCGAACTTTGAAGCCATCAAACGTCTGGTGTCGTAGCTGATCAAATGTGCAGCAGCATGGCAACCGCAGATCGAAATAGAGGTTAAGATGGTGGTGTCTGCGGCTACAAAAGTGTAGGACGGTTTAGTTCCTCTTTAAGATTTTAAAAGTATAAACAAATAAGTTTCCTAAATGTGTTTTGAAGTGCCGCACTATAAAGCAAACAATGGCACAAATCTTCATAATCAGCAGGGCTTGAAAAATCCACTCGTTGTAATTACACGGCCGGCCGGGAGCTTTACATTCGATCGCTTGTATTAGCAACTGTCACTGCCGTTGCCGGTCCCGAGATCCGCTGTGCCCGGTGCGGCACGGCTCTGTGACAGGAGTTCAAAGGGAGTTCAGTGTACGAACTCCCTTTCATCTCCTCTCAGTCCCCGAAAGCAGGAAGTGATGTATATTACATCACTTCCTGCATTCAGTGTCACTCTCCAGCTACAGAAGCTGATGAAGCAGATCTCTGCTTCATCAGCTTCTCTGGGGGTCCCTAGGTGACATTAGGGGTCTTGGAGACCCCTGATGTCTCCATTAAGAGGACCTGTCATGTAAATTGGCTATCACATAGGGGGCTTCTTGGCCCCCCATGTAATAGCAATAAAGTTGTGTGTGTAAAAAAAAAGTAATACAAAAATTAAAGAATCAATAAAAAAAATAAGCATAAAACAAAATGAAAAAAGAAAACTTTTTTTAAAGTCCCCGCCCCCCACATACACACGCAGATATGCCTACGTGCAAAAATGATGATTGCGCCTATTGTGCCGCACATGTCACATATCGCCGTATACGTCGGAGTGAGAGCAATAATTTTAGAGCCATTAATCACTGATAACACTAAACTGATGAGCAGTAAACGCATTTTAATCGTTGCCCATGGGCGTCTTTTACAATTTTGCGAGCGCACGCAATTTTAAGGCTTGACATGTTTGGTGTCTATTTACCCGACGTGACCCACACTTTTATGTTTTACAAAAAATACAGTAACCCATGCTAAAGAAAGGAAGATGCAACACTTGCTATATCACAGCTATTATAGAAATGTGCTCATGTGCTTTAAATATGTTTAATATAATGTACAGTACATTGATTTAAAGTGGGCCTAGCATCAGATATCCTTTTTAGATATCCTTTTAATTTTTAGTGCTATGTAATGTGTAAGTATAACACTTACAAATAGGGATGCACCAATACCATTTTGTCAAGACCAAGTTTCATTACTGTTCCTCAAGTACTCGCTAATACCAATTACTGATACTTTTTTTTTTTAATGTGACATTTTTTCTAAAACAATACAGACCCAATGTGTAAGCCGGGGAGCTGCGCTTGGTTGTGTGTGATCCACCTTTTAATTGGTCTTTAAGTTGTGTGAAAATGTGAAAATATCACAAACTAAATACAGTGCCACTGATCAAATCCTAATTGCGGCTGTATACTGAAAATACAAGTCGAAAAAAGGAAGGTAAATGTGTTCGTGAATAAATATTAAATATTATTAAATATTATGTTAACAATGTAAATATCGCAAGATATGTGTAGCATATGTAAATAAATAAAATATTGTCGTGTGGAAACAAGTTATATTGTGAATAATAAAACAACCAGATCTTATTTATTTATTATTCACAATATAACTTGTTTCCACACGACAATATTTTATTTATTTACATATGCTACACATATCTTGCGATATTTACATTGTTAACATAATATTTAATATTTATTCACGAACACATTTACCTTCCTTTTTTCGACTTGTATTTTCAGTATACAGCCGCAATTAGGATTTGATCAGTGGCACTGTATTTAGTTTGTGATATTTTCACACAACTTAAAGACCAATTAAAAGGTGGATCACACACAACCAAGCGCAGCACCCCGGCTTACACTTGATCACGTTGATAGATATTGCTGCAGCTGGTTAATTTCTGTAAATATATCCTAGCGCAACTACCCTGGTTACAATACAGACCCAATGATTTTAGGACAATGTGGAGCACCAGGGCCCACTCACAGCTGCAACTGCTCCGACCCTGGTAGTTCTGCTACTGACTCCTAGCTGACTAGCAAACCCAGCAATACATTATACAGCAATGCAGAACACCACCAGCTATAGAGGGCTACAATTCCCAGCAATACATTATATAGCAATGCAGAATACCACCGGCTATAGAGGTCTGACCAGGGCTGTACCGGCAGGTATGGGATTGTCCAGGGCTGTGTCGGTCTCTGCGGGAAGGAGGAGGAGATGTGCAGCTAGAGCAGCACTGTCAAAGATACTACTATCGGTATCGGTGCATTCTTATTTACAAATATTTAATACGTCCCCTAACAAAGCTTTCCTCAGCCTTTTTCTCCAGAAGAAAAGAGACATCATTGTTTATGCACTATCCAGGGTCAGGAACTACTTCTGGACTAAGATTCTGGCCCAGAGATGATACAGTTATGTGAATCCAATGTGCTCCTTTTTATTTTCAAAAATGGCCCTATTCCTATTTTTGGTTGTCTAGCAGTGCACACAGCATTTCTCTATCATTCACTTGGGGGACAGAGCACTCCTGTTCTTATTTCATATTTAAAGAAGTAGAGAGGGTAAAATATACTTCTCCACTAGGGTGGGAAACTGAAGCTGGTACAGGCTGACTCCAAGAGCTAAGCAATCATGTAACCGCTGCAGAGAGCAGTGATTGTCAGTCACTCCTTCCTGCAGGGGTTCCACCTCCCCTCTCTGTCCTCCAGCACTCACTGGTGGGGCAGACAGGGGAGTTGGTGTGCATGGCTTGCTCTGGCTCTAGAGAGGCAGAGGCAGCTCTTGGGTGGTTCCTGACAATATTGTCCTGGCTGTGGCACGACTCTGCGCTGTCAGTAGATAGCGGACTTTAGACCGCTATCTGCTGACTTTGCATCATGGAAATACATTAGTAAATGTCCTCTTGACCCAAAAGAGAAGTAAAACCAAAAAAAAGGGTTGTCTTTACTTCTCTTTTCTACAAAAAGAGCTTTAAAGGGGGCTTTAAAGGTACCACAAGACACAACCAAACACAATAAAAATAAAATACAACCAGTTTATTAAATAATGTAATAAAATTATATATTAAAATCACTTCAATGACCTGTTGCTCAAACATATTTTCCCCCAGTCGTCTTCCAGGACAGCCTAAGAGAGTGTAGCTCCTCCTCCAGAAGGTAAACACATCACCCAAAATCCAGATAAAAGGCATACCTCCACCACATCCCCTCAGTTATCGCGTTTCCTCCGTCTGGAGGAAAGATGTCATCCTGGAGCTTTTCTCTCTGTAAGGGCTATATGATCAGTTCATGTGCCCCAGTACCTCTTCTATGGCTGCATGCGACAGAGGAGGTCTTCTTCCTCCTCATTAGCTGGTGAGGTTCCGTACTGGAGGTTGCCGTTTCCCCCCTGGTGCTATTCGTGGAACGGAAATGGGAATCCCATAAGGTGAGCTTCTCCTGCATTCCAGCACTTGACGAGTGGCGTGTGACGTCACTTCTGGTAGTGGAAGCATCACTTCCAGGCGCCGGGCCTCGTTTTGGTGCAGGGGAAGAGGATGGGCGACAGCGGCGCTGCTCGTTATAGCGTGGATCCTCAGGAGAGCCTGTGGACAATGCAAATGGAGGAAACGGGGACATGGAGTTTTCCCAGCCAGCTACTCCAGTGGATGCAGCCACATCAAGTGCTGCTTCTGTTCAGGTAAGCCAGCGCTTCTCTTGTGGCTCTCTCCTGACTGTTATTCTCTGCATTTTCACTGAGGGCTCGTTTTTGGTGTGAAGGCCTTGTTGTGGATTGCACTGGTGGACTCTTGTGGCATGCTTCCTGGATTTTATGCTCAGCAGACCTTTTTTGGTTTTATTTATAGGTAAAAGCTCCAGGACAAGGTTAAGAATATGCCTAAAAAGAAATGTGCAGTCTGTGGGGCGAAACTTAATGCTTCCTCTTCAAAACCATTATGTCAGTATTGCATTAACGGATCGTTTAAAGAAGAATCTGCTGCCGCATGTAGTTGTCAGGCTCGGGGTTAATTTTCAGTACCATAAGCGCTAACCCCGAGCCACACTCGGGATTGCAGCGTAGCGTCTCTTACCTTGTCCACGATCAGGGTCAGTGTGACGCACAGTGCAGGGTCAGCGTGACGCACAGTGTAAGGAAGAAAGAAAAGGGACTTACAGTGCACTTAGCTGGTATTCAGGTGCCCTCTTCTCTCCTGGTGGTGGGGGGGCGGTGCACAGATCCTCCATGTACCTTCTTTTCCCCTGCTGCATAACTTTCTGGCTGGCCGGTCTCACTGTCTCTGCAATCTTCCTCCCAGCCTGGCAGCTGAGGTGGGCAGAGGAAGCTGCAGAAGACAGCGGATGTCATCAAGGAGCGCCGCCGGCGCGACCAGAGATGGGACACTACCGCCACGGCAATCGTTCGCTTGTGTTCTCTCATCTCCTTCTCGGCCGCTCTCTATCTGCAGCGGACGATGAGACGAGAGAACAGAAGTGAGCAATCTCCGCGGCGGTAGTGTCCCATCTCTAGTCCCGCCGGCGGCGCTCCTCGATGAGATTCCACTCGCCCCCACATAATTTTCACTCGCCAATTGCGAGGGGGCGAGTGGAAATTTTGAGGCCTGCCTATAAGGATAGATCTTCAGAAGAAGATAGTGTTCAGGATGAATCCCCCTCTATGTCCAGATTCAAGTTATCTCTTGAAGATGTGGATGATCTTTTTAAAGGCTATTTACAAAACCTTAGCAATTCAGGAGGATAAGGTGTGACTATCTAGGCATGATTTAATGTACCTAGGGTTTCAAAGGAAGAAAGCAAGAGTCTTTCCTCTTCATGAAGTCCTTTCTGAATCCATTTTGAAAGAGTGTTCAGAGCCTGAAACAGCTTAAAAAATCGAAGTTTTGCTAAAAAGAGCATGGGATTCCCCTTTTAGCAAATCTAAGACCTGCATTGGCTACTACGTGTCGCCAGAAATCTAGAGTTCTGGCTTGCACAATTGAAGTCTCGCCTGTCGGCAGTCCTACCCCATACTTTTCAAAGCAGTAGGTTATTTGGCAGGTGTCTCAGCCGAGGTTGTTAGAATGTCGGCCAGATCTTCTGTTCTTGTCAATACCTCTCACAGAGCACTATGGCTCGAAACATGGAAGGCGATTCAGCCTCTAAATTGCGTTTGTGCAATCTACCCTTTATAGGCGGTTTACTGTTTGGCCCAGAGTTTGAGGCAGCACTAGAGCGAACAGCAGACAAATAGAATCCTTCCCAGAAGAGCGAAAGAAGGTTTTTAATAGAAGATTTTTTCGAGGCCAAAGGGCTCCCCTTTGGCCTCGAAAAAATCTTCTATTAAAAAATCTTCTATTAAAAACCTTCTTTCGACAGGAAAATAAGTGGGCCCCAAAAAGAATTGGACCAGTCATAAGGGTAAAGGAAGAGGGGGCATACTCTTTAACCCCCCTACTCAGAAGCCGAGACCGCAATGACCCCCGCTCTCTGGTAGGAGGAAGAATAGGGGAATTCCTTCCGCAGTGGAGAAAAATTTCCTCAAACAAATTTATTCTGGGCATCGTCAATCAAGGCTTCCAGTTGGAATTCGATGAGGCCCCCCTCTCAGATTTCTGGTGACGGATCTGCCAAGGGACCCGATCAGGGCCAACGCATTGGCAGGTGTATTGGGGGATCTGGTCGACCAGAGGGTAATTATCCAGGTACCAGTAGAAGAACAAGGAACATTATTTTATACCCATGTGTTTGTGGTACGTTCAGATCCGGAGTGGTTTGGTCAAGTTCAGATTAATTCTGAACCTGAAGCCTTTAATATTTCCATTCGTTACAAAAATTTCTTAATGGACTTATTTGTTTAGGAAGGAACATTCTTCAGGCTTCCTAGTGACAAGAGACCTAAGAGATGCTTCTTTTCGTATACCCATATAACCCTCACAGATAATACAGCCTGAAAACACGCTGTTCACACAGCGTCTGTACATGTAGGAGCATACACTGCCATCCGCAAACCACTAGCCGGAAACCAGAGTCAGGGAGAAGGTGCGGGAAAGATGGGGAGGCCACCTGTAATATGTGTATAGGGTATACGATACATACATCAATCTCCAAAATGGAGTAAACCTTGATGCTGTAATTGCATCACTGGGTTAAATTTCCCACCTGAAGACACACTCCTCCATCAAAGAATGCCCTTCCTCTAAGTATATGACAAAAAGTATCCCAGGGAGATTCTGCAAATATAGAATAAATCCAATATCTAATGTGAAATATATGGCTTCCAAAATACCCATATAACCTCCTTTTGGGCCTCAAAAAAGGCAGTGTCAGAGAAATGCATTCCCAGCACTCTCCATACTTGTCATGTGCCCGTAGACAGCAAAGAACCAACTGGAGAGTCCTCATTTCAATATGAAGTAATTGAAGCTCACCTCCATGTTTGCCCCAGTATCAGTGCCCCGCAGAATGCTGGTAATGAGCTCCGAGAGCCCCTGCCTCAAGTTCCCGCACACAGTCACTGAATGCCGCTACATCAGATCAAAAAGTGTCTGACATCAGCGGCCGGTGCGGGTGTTATACCTGTACAGACACAGTATTACAACCAATCACATCTGTGGCCAGTATGCTTCCTGCATGTCCTGCGCTCCAGATTGTGGGCCAATCAGAATGCCCACAGCTCTGACAGTCGGGGGACTTCTCTCTTTCCCCCGCCTGCGAACTACCGTGCAGCCAAACACTGACCTCAGGAGGAGGCGCTGACACACAATACCAGCGTCGCAGGCTTGAACTGTAAGGTGGATGCGGATGTAATCCTCATCCACCGCAGGTCCCCTCTAGATGATATTGGGACAACGCCAGCCTCCCAGCCCCTGACCAGGAGAAAGAGCGGCAGCAGGTGTCCCACACATACAGGTGAAACTCGAATATTTAGAATATCGTGCAAAGTTCATTTATTTCACTAATGCAACTTAAAAGGTGAAACTAATATATGAGATGGACTCATTACATGCAAAGCAAGAAAGTTCAAGCCGTGATTTGTCATAATTGTGATGATTATGGCTTACAGCTCATGAAAACCCCAAGAACCCCAAATCCACAACCTCAAAAAAGTAGATTATTACATGCAATCAATAAAACAAGGATTGTACATAGAACAATATCGGACCTCTGAAAAGTACAAGCATGCATATGTACTCAGTACTTGGTTTGGGCCCCTTTTGCAGCACTTACTGGAATTACTTTTGCATGATATTCTAATTATTCGAGTTTCACCTGTACATTGTGAGCCACAGCGTGCACCCATTCAGCCATCCCAATCCAGGCAATATAAAGTCATTCAAACATCAATGTCCATAATTGCCAATTGATAACAATATCCTGAAATCTATACAATTCATCAGTGTTAGAGTTCAACATCTGCCTGGTATAGGCTTAACAGAGTACAAACGTCTTTGTTCACCTTACTGATTTAAACTATCTATACAAAATGTATCTACTACTGCCATAACATTCTGATAAATATGCATGCAATATAATTGTATAGCCGTATAATATTATCCCAAATCCATGTCCTTCTTATTATCTAGGCAAGGTCCCATGTTAGGCATATAAATAAATCTGACCTACGTAGAACTCTTTTAAGAATATTATGGCACTTCTTATCCACTACAACTATAATCCCTACGATCATAGCCTTGGATTAAAGATGTTTGTTAGGGAGCTCCCTGCCAGCTTAAAGGAAAGGTTTGAAGCTCACTACCTCGATTAACCCCCGGGGCCGTCATCGACCTTTAGCTTATATATCCATCTGGCTTCGTTTTGTAAATGTTTTTTTGTCAATATTTCCTCCTAGTGGGTCCTCCTGTATGTGTTCCAATCCCCAAAAAAATAAATAACTGATGCATCGAAATTATGATATAAGACCATGTAGTGGCTAACTGGCGTGACCATTTTTCCATTGTTTATCAAATAAACATGGTCATAGATGAGTCGGGAAAGTGTTCTTATAGTCTTTCCCACACAAAATGCCCCACACCTACAATACATATAGTATACCTCTCTTTATGTAGCACAGTCTATAGCACAGGCTTTAGCAACTAGATCTGTCCATTGGGTAAATAATACTTCTATTCTCATGGATCCACAAGCAATGGTTACAGGCATTGCATTTATATCTACCTGTTTGGCAATCTAAGGGGGTTCATGTGCGACTCGCATAGTGGCTCCAAGTTAGCTCATCTTTGAGGAATCTAGACCGTCTATAAACGATCTCTGGTCTGTCCCTTACATGTTTCCGAATGATGTTATAATTTTTTTTTAAATGTCAATGTTTGCCACTATCTTTCTGACCAAGTGACGTTGTTTGGAGAACCTGGTAATAAGCTTAACAGTTGGTGTACTGCATCTTGCCTATGTTTCAAGCCATAGATTAAAGGAGAACTATGGGGTTAAGGCTTTTCCCCATAGTTCTCCTTAGGGTAACGGGAGGACACAAACTATCATCCTCCCGTCACCCTAGGCTCAGGTATACCGCGAGCTGTAGCTCGCGGTATACTGAGACGACGCAGTATACCGCGAGCTGCTAAGGCGCTGAAGCGGATCCCGACAATTATGTCTGGATCCGCCAGCTGCGTGACTGACAGCTGGCCTTGCCTATCTAGAGGCAGAGCCAGCTGTACCCACCCCTTCCCCCGTCCATTCTGCCAGTCAGCTCTGGCGGATCGGAGCGGGGAGGGGGGAATCCAGCCCCTTCCCTATCACGGCAGAGAGCCGTGACAGGATCAAGAGGTGAGCGAACGCCGATATGTGATCTATGTGATCGGTACGCCGATCTACTGAGCCGACCTGTGACGGTCTCATTGTCACAGGTCGGCTAGAACTATGAGGTGAGTGAAAAGCACTCACCTCATAGTTCTCCTTTAAGGAATCCCTTGACTTGCTCTTTGCTTTCTTGTAAGCCTTTTTTAAGTTGCTCTTACTGTAGCCCCGTGGCTTCAACCTTTCCATCAGATTTCCTGCCTCTTTCAAAGCTCGTATCATCCCAACAATTGGGCCATAGGTGCAAATACTGACTAAAAGGTCGCTTTTTAAAGGATCAAGGTGGGGGCTTCTCGCACATAAAAATAGATACTTTGTTGATGGCAATTCATTGTGAACCTAAAGGTTGTAATAGTTATTGCCTAAATAGGTCAACAGTGAATTTAGTCCATCCCTTCTTCCTGTCCAAACAAGAAGTATAAAATAAATATAGCAGCCTGTACCTGGAGGTAGTGGGATTCCTTGAATACATTGTGAGTTAAAATATTCCAACAATTCCAAAATTAATGTGTTGTACTCTAAAGAGGAGTTTGAACGCTCTTATAGAAAACTTTTTACTGTTGCAACACCTTTCTGGTAAGGAATACTGCATTACATAAGCATTAGGTGACAAAGTGGGGAGAATGGTCTGCCGAAGCAGACCAATCTCCCCGCAAATTGTAAACAAATAGAAAAAAAAGCATGCCGCGTGGTCCCCCTCCCAATTCAGACCTAAAGGGTCTGGTATGAATTTTAAAGGGGGAACCCCAACGCCCAAAAATCCAAACAAACTAAACAAATGTGGGGTCCCCCTAAAATTCCCAACCAGACTCTTAATCCGGGCACTGGCCTGGCAGGGCAGGAAAGGGAGGGATGAGCGAAGCCCCCCTCCCTGCGCCATACCAGGCCACCTCTGAGGTAGCGAACAGAATGACTGAGCCGAATGCTGCATGGCAGCATTCGGCTACTCACTCTGCTGTTCGGCTCTTATGAGAATAGGGGTGAACAGCAGCGAGTGAACTGCTAAATGATCACCTCAGCAAATCCAGATGTTGGATCGGCTGAGGTGAACAGGTTCTTCAGCGTGTTCGGCTGAACCGAAGTGAATAGCTGAACAGACTTCGGCTCCCTTCACTTTGGGTCGGTTATTCATTCGGGTGCCTTCAGCAACTTAGTGAATAACCCCTTCCAAAGTGCTATTAGAGATGCATAATGATGGATCCATAGTGGATTGTGACCTTTCGCCACTGTTAGCAGATTTCTGATCAGGTGTGGTTTTGTCCATTACCGATGAAATTTGCTTACGTTTGTGCTTACCTGTTTACCACAAGAGACCCACCACAGTGTTTTTTCATTCCGGATAGGCACCTTTTTGTGCTACAGTGCCAAACATCTGTAAGAACCAGAAGGTGAGGAGTCAAATTCAAAACCACCCTCGTTCTTCTGTCTCCTTGATATTCCTTTGGGTTTCCTACATTAATGCTAATTCCTGGTTCATTTGTTGGCAAGTCTTATGCTATAGGCTAGTTTATCCCTTTGAAATTTTTTTTTTCTTTCTTGCTCACATTGTCTTTGTTGAATTCCTCAATCTGTTCCCTCAGTTCTTTTTCTTTTTTTCCAAATGATGGGTAGGCGCTTAGTTACTAGCATTCGTATCATTAAAGAGTTTTAATCTCTCCAGCTGGTGTATTTAATTCTATAATATAGTACATAATCAGAATATGCATCATATTGATTGAGCATTGCTGTAAATTTGCCTCATGTATCTTTTGAGCTTATCAATATTTCTCACATTTGGGAACACTTGAATGCGCAAACCCCAAGGAACTACCCCCTCTGAAACAAACCATCTTGTGGTACCTTTTAAAGCTCCCTTTAAAGCTCTTTTGTGGATTTTAGATGACATGGGGTGGGCTCTTTATGCGTTACTGTTTATTTACTTCTCTTTTAATATCTTTTTATTAATATATTAGATAAGTAGAGGGAGAAATTGGAAACCAGAATACATCTGGCAACAAGTTCCAAGAAATAATAAAAAGCTAAAAACATTATATACATAGAAAAGTCAGCGTTACACGGTTATACTATCATACTCCTAAGCTTGCACAGAAGGACTTGCAATGAAGGCATAAAAATGAACATAGTGTGATAAGACACATATAGTTGTGAAGCACAATAAAGTATTTCGTTGCACAAGTTTGTGTAATCTAATAGTATAAAGAGATGGCCCCTCCCATAGGTAATAACTGATACTGATCCAGTTAGGGAGATATCCGCCAGATATCCCATTCAGAGGGACATTTAAATGAGTTGGATGAGAGACATTAGCTAGGCAGGAGTACCGGTTAGGACGATCTGGCTTAAGAGAGGAACCAAAAGGACAAAAAAAAAGATTAGAAAAAAAGAGAGGAAAAAAATGTATAGAACCACCAGGAGGAGAAATGGAGAAGAGAGAAAAATATCATGTGAGCTACAGTCACCTTCCACATCCGCAACAGCTCTATGATATTCTGTAAGTGCTTAAAATTAATACTCTTATAGGTCTGAGAAGAGGTTTTTGGAGTGTCCAAAATTAAGCCATTTGGACCACGTAATCAATAGAATTCAAAGTAGCTCTATCGCAGGCGAGCAACGGTTCCATCTGGCATATGGAGTCCATCTCGCACACCAATTTTAAAAGCTGGGAAATATCTGAACTACGCCAAAATTTAGCTATAATAGTGTGAGCTGAGACCAGGAAATGATGAAGTAGACCCCTTTAATCTGCTATAATTCAGGGTTTTTTGGGGACATGGACTCCAGTCAGCTTATTGTATATTCGCTGGATGATACTTTTAGGAGGCACATGCCCCAAAATTGAGACATTGCGCCAGAAGGCATTTCCAGAAAATATGTGCTATAGAAAGCACAAGCTTCTATAGGGTAGTAGGACACTGATGCCATTGAGACAAAATTGTGTTGTTGCGCTCTTGTGCACTTGAGGTAATAGTTTGTGAGTAAATGTAAGTACCCTATCCCCATAAATATTTTCAGAGGCAATGCTCAGCTCCTCCAACGGAGATTGCCATGGAGGGGCTGTAGGGTGAATTTTATGGAGTAGATGTAGGTAAAGTATAGAATCGGCATGTTTAGGTCTATCTGAGTGTAATAGCAATGTTTTTAATTCTGTGTGGGACCTAGAAAGTGGATCAAACAGTATAAGGGACTGCAGGACAAGGGGAGCAATTTGTTCAAAATATCCTGATCCTCACTGAAGGAAATGAAAATTAGTTAGATCAGGGGGGAATTAAAGATTACCATATTAAGGTATTAAGGGACTGGGCCTAGTCAACAGCAGTCCCTTGGATAAGAAAGCGTAGCCATTACCAACATTGATAAGTGGTCATCTGTTTTGTCTCTTCGCCGAAGTTGTCCGTGAGAGAGAGGTGAGGGTTGTTGGTACACGATTACTCACTATTTTTAGTTCATAGCTTAGTGGTTTTGCTGTAAAACTAGTCCAATAACCTGTCGAGTGAGGTCACGTGTAGATAATTGGAATACAGTGCATTCAGAAAGTATTCAGACCCCCTTCACTTTTTTCAATTTTGTTATGTTGCAGCCTGATACCACAGTTGTTTAATTTTTTTTTTTTCTCATTAATCAATACTCAGTACCCCATAATGACAAAGTGAAAACAAAATTTTAGAAATGTTTGCAAATGTATGAAAAAGCAAAAACTGAAATATCACATTGGCATAAGTAATCAGACCCTTTGCAACAACACTTCAAATTTAGCTCAGGTGCGTCCCATTTCTCATTGCTGAGATGTTTCTACACCTCGATTGATGCCCACCTGTGGTAGATTAAATTGATTGAACATGATTTGGAAAGGCACACTCCTCTCTATAGAGCTGACAATGCATACTGTATCAGAGCAAGAGCTATGAGGTCAAAGGAACTGGCTGCAGAGCTCAGAGACAGGATTATTGCAAGGCACAGATCTGGGGAAGGCTACAAAAAAATGTATGCTGCACTGAAGGTTCCCAAGAGCACAGTGGCCTACTTAATCCTCAAATAGAATAAGTTCTATAGCGGTCAGGACCTCAGACTGGGACTGAGGTCCACCTTCCAACATGACAATGATCCTAAGGCCATATCCAAGACAACAGAGGAGTAGCTTATGCACAACTCTGTGAATGTCCTAGAGTGACCCAGCCAGAGCCTTGATTTGAACCCTATTTAACATCTCTGGAAAGACCTGAAAATTGCTGTTCACCGACGGTCCCCATCCAACCTGACCTGAGCTTGAGAGGATTTGCAAAGAAGAATGGCAGAAAATCCACCTATTCAGGTGTGCAAAGCTTTTGCATCATACCCAAAAAGACTCGAGGCTGTAATTGCTGCCAAAGATGTTTCAACATAGTACAGAGTAAAGGGTCTGAATACGTAGTGATATTAAACTCTCATAGTTTAAAAAAATATATATATGCAGCTATACGAGACTTACTATAATCAATGTGTGTGTCTTTAAAATCTTCTTTCTTCTTAGTGGTGGCTGGGACTTCCATCCTGAGTCTGACTGCATCCTCTGACTGTGCTGATGGAGTCTGCCTCCCTTCATTCAGAGACGGGCAGATCCACGGGCAGCCCGATGTTTGGAGGACACGTCTCCACTTTTTTTTTTTAACAAATTTTATTCGAATTTTGTGATACAATACCATTGTCTGCATATCTGAAAGCCGATATCACAAGCCTTATCTTAGGCGATATCAAGAGCTCACATGGGTAGGCCTCATTCTCAGGCAATAATAAAGAGAACAAAAATAAAAACAGAACAAACTAGATTCTAAGCAAATTAACAACAACAAGTTGCATCTATGATAGGTGTCTCGATACATACTGATATTCAATCGACCTATTGCCATACAAGATAAAGTAAGATAAACTAAGTGGGGACGAAAACAGTGTAGATGAAAATAACCAGACCAATCCGGCCCTAAAGCCAGCTGTGACCTGTTAGATACCATTTGGTGTAACGAAATGGCGTAACAAATTGACGGATTTCCACTGTCGTGTAGGATTTGAGCAAGAACAGTTTCCATCTGCGGAAGAAAGATTTTGCAGAAGCATCAGTGTGGGACTCTGCATCTAGTCTCTCCCTACAAAAGAGAAGTTTGAGCTCCTTCATCACCTCCTGGAGGATGGCTCTAATATCCCATGGGGCTAGAAACACCTTTTCTAGGGAGGTATTGGAGTATACAGACTCATCAGTCAGCCAGTCCAATGCATGTCTTAGTAGGCAAGCGTAGTTGTATAATTTTATATTAGGAAGATTTGCACCACCCTCACTCTTCGGGAGCCATAACTTCCTAATAGATATTCTAGGCCGTTTTGATTGCCATATGAAGCGTGTCATGGCTCTAGTTATCCTAGCAATATCCATACTCTTCAATAGGAGGGGAAGAGTTTGGAGCGCATACAACAATTTGGCAAAACTGGACATTTTAAACAAATGTATCCTCCCGAAGAGTGATAATGGGAGATTTTCACAGGCTTCCAATTCCTTGATGATTTTATCAATCAGAGGGGGGTAATTTAGCCCATACAGGGAGGAGGGTGTTTTGCCCACCTTGAGGCCTAGCTAGGTGATGTCTCGCTGTGCCACTCTGAACTGCATTCGCGCATCCCAGTCCGACACCATGTCCGAGAGGGGTAGAATCTCACTCTTTGTGAAATTAATTCTGAGACCAGAAAAGGTAGTAAAATGGGCAAATAATTCCTGTACCGCTAATGCATCTTCCTTGGGCCGTGAGGTAAACAACAAAATGTCATCCGCGAACAAAGCGATCCGCAGATCCTCTTTGCCCACCCATATACCCTGGAGAGCAGGTGTAACCAAGAGTGACGGAGATCGGCGGGACCAGCAGTTCAGAGGACTCGAGGCGGCGGCACCGGGGGTCAGCGGGATCGAAGGTCGGTTGAACCAGAGGATCGGAGGAACAGACGGACGGACCAGAGGGACGGTGGTCGTCAGTCAAAGGGCCTGGAGAGCGGAGGGACCGGAGGTCGGCAGCAGGGACAGGCGAGCGCCGGTGGCGGGGACGGAAGGACGTGGAGCCGAGCTGAGGGAGACCAGAGGTCAGAGGGACAGACGGAGGGACCGATCGGCCTGTGTGGACGGAGGCTGTGTAAGAAGGATACGTGACTGGCATCAGGAACAGGTCGTATGAAAGTGATTGGGGTGAGGGGGTTGTAGTTGTTTCAAGGTTCTGTATTGTGGGGGTAGAAGTGTATTGGTGGAGGGTGAGAGTTGTTGTTTAGGGGGGAGAGAGTGTTACTTTAACAAAACAACAAAAAAAGGGATTGTGTATTCTTTTACATTTAAATTTATCTGAGCTATTTACTTGCATCACATATCAATCTGATAGGGTTTATATGAAACTATTAGTGTATGAGTTAAAGTTAAAAGAAAAAAACTAATATAAATAGATAAGAAAAGTAGTACTATTACATTGTTAAGGGGGCTGCAGTAGCATTCACAGTGTTAAAGACTAACCCCAACTTAACCCCAGGGGGATAGTGCAATCTAATCCCAAGGCGCTAGTGCAATTAAAATTAATCTAATCCCGGGAGGTTTCAGTAACCTTACCACAGGGCGCTAATATTATTATTAATATCACCGTTAACCACATTCAACAGCAGGGGGAAAGCATAATTTAACCCAGGGCGGCAGTATAATTAAACAGAGGTCGGTAGTATAATTCAGTATAAATCAGTATAATCTATTTATCTCAATCTAATTTAAATTATTTAATTTGACAAAAAAGTTATTGAACGGGCCACTCGTGATCCACTAAACCCTAGATATTAAAGCTACAGTTAAATAATTAATCTTATATAATCTTTAATATACATTAAAAACAAAAATAAATAGTAAGGGTGGAATAAAATAATGTCTTCCATGAATGGGTATGCAACCAGGTGCATGTCATGTGCAATGTATGCGTTCCTTGAACATGCGTTTGAGGGGGAATACAATTGTGCTAGATGTGAGCGAGTTGTGTGTTTGGAATCCCAGATTCTGGATCTAAGCAACAAACTGGCAACACTGAGGAGCATAAACAACATGGAAAAGAGTCTGGACTTAACGCACCAGGCTGTCACCTGTGTGGACGGAGGCTGTGTAAGAAGGATACGTGACTGGCATCAGGAACAGGTCGTATGAAAGTGATTGGGGTGAGGGGGTTGTAGTTGTTTCAAGGTTCTGTATTGTGGGGGTAGAAGTGTATTGGTGGAGGGTGAGAGTTGTTGTTTAGGGGGGAGAGAGTGTTACTTTAACAAAACAACAAAAAAAGGGATTGTGTATTCTTTTACATTTAAATTTATCTGAGCTATTTACTTGCATCACATATCAATCTGATAGGGTTTATATGAAACTATTAGTGTATGAGTTAAAGTTAAAAGAAAAAAACTAATATAAAACAAATACTATGTAACTATGTAAAGAGCGTGTGTTTACATTTCAGGGTCACTGACAATAAAACGGCCTTCATCTTTGTCTACCCCTAACACTGAATAGGCAAGGTTTCTACGAAGCAGTATTAAGACACCAGCTTTGCGGCCCTGGGAAGGCGAGCAGAATACTTCCCCCACCCATAGGCGTTTCATAGGGAATACATCCTCGTCCCTGAGATGCGTTTCCTGCAGTAAGGCCACATCAGCCCGCAGGCGTTGCAGGTGGCGCAATACCTTGGTCCGCTTCTGGGGGGAGCGGAGACCTTTAACATTCCACAAAATTATTTTCATGAATGTACACGAGAGGGGTCAAGATTAGTAATGGAAAGGTCTAGTAAGTGTGTATAGTGCGTCTCGAGGACGGTAATAAGAGGGTCCCCCCAGAAGCTCGACCAAGCAACCGCAGTGAGGCAAGACATAGGATAGGCAGTTGGCCACCTGAAGTGGCACAGCGAGACATATACCAGCAGTAGGTGAGACAGTATTCTGATCATAAGAACCGTGTAAAAACATATTCTGATCATATTGCAAACGAATCGTGTAAAAACATATATAGTGCATGAAAACCAAACAACATGTACAGTAAAAGAGAAATAAAACATATACAATACTGACTTAGCAATTTCCCTATGTACGCATAATGGGATGTGCGCTATAGAACCCATTACATGGCATCATGGACAAAGAAAGGTGTCGCTGCCCATCCCTACGCTGTAAAGAGACTGGGAAAAAATAAAGACAGTTAGTAAAACTCAGCAGAAGGTCCACACACTTTACTATCAACGCTTACGGTACTTGCGGGGGGTACCCATCACCCGCTTTGGTAACTTGGTAGATTTGCGCGGTGAGCGTGGAGGCAAGGGAGAGTTGGAGGGAGACCTAGTACTTGTGGTATCCATCTGATTCAGAAATAGCAATGCTTCTTGTGGACCCCGAAATGAATAGCTGCGACCTTCAGCCGTGGTAAGATACAGGACAGCCGGATAAGCCAGTGTGAACTTGATCCGCTGGCGATACAAGTTAGAGCATACCTCACTAAAAGCTTTCCTCTGTTTCGCCACTTCCGCCGAGTAGTCCGCGAATAGCAGTACTTTATTCCCATCAACTGTAAGAGATCCAGCAGCTCTATATTTTTGTAGGATTTGGAGCTTGTCGGCATAGTTGAGATAACGCACGATAACCGGTCTAGGTGCCTTAACGTTTTTTTTTGGCCGGGATAGTGGATGAGCACAGCGTGAGCAATTCGTTCGGCTTATATGATTCAGGGAGACCCACTAACCTCAGGTTATTGCGGCGAGAACGATTTTCAAGGTCATCTATTTTTTCCTGCATCGCCCGTGAGGTAGTGTCACACGTGAGTAACTTTGATTGAGCCTCTAGCAAGTCATCCTCCAGTGAGGAGATGCAGTGTTCCGCCTCTTTGGGTGCACGTGTCTGTGCTGATGGGTCTTTCCTGATTTGGCTCATACCTTGCTGAATGGCTGTCTCTACCGCTTCAGTGATGGTAGGCTTCAGCAGTTTGGCCACCGCAGCTGCTATCCGAGCATTGGCACTGTCATCATCCAGGCCCCTCACATCAGAGGCCTGAGACATGCTTCTTTGCGGGGAGGTAGCCGAGACCGCCGCCATCTTAGAGGCACGTGACTCCCGAGAGAGCGCCCGAGAACAATGAATCTAAATTAATCTATCATCTAAACTGTATTTTCTGTGTTGTTTTTTTTAAATACTTTTTTTGTGCACTGATCGACGTGTTATTTTTTTTTTGAATGAGATCCGTGCTTCACACGTTGCTGAAAGTGGCAATTGACATGCATGTGATCACTGGATGTCGCAGTTGACGCAGATTTCATCGCTGGATGTCGCAATTGATGTGGATTTCATCACTGGGTGTTGCGATTGGCGCAGATTTTCTCGCTGCACGCCATTCATTTGAATGCCACCCCAAATGCATCTCCTGCCCACAATGCACTCTACCGCGCAGCAATGAGTAACCCAACACTATGCGTGGTGGAGTGCTTCTGAAAGAAATAGTGCATGCACTGCTTTTTTTAAATGCAACACACCACACGATATTGCGGCACGGTCGAGTGCATTGCGGACAGGAGGTGCAACACACTTATATGCACTTTGCACTTCACTCTGTTATAACATAAATAGGTGATAAATCCAATTCAAACATCACAATACATTTTTTTAAATGAGTAAAAACAAATATAACCTCCACACCCCTAATTAATGTAGCAATCCTTTAGATCTTGAAGCAGTGTCGCCCTCTAAATAATTAATCTCTCTATTCAATAAATAAAAGTGACATGCATAAAAAGGCACAATAATATACAGGTCAAATAATATAAACACTTCTATATGTGCTCAAAAATAATCCAAACCAGTGTCCAAATTGGAAATAAATATATTAAAATGTCCAAACATAAAACGCTGATGAACTTGTAAATAGTCCACAACCCTGATTATAAAATGTGCCAAAACTATGTAACAAATCACTGATAAACGATAAATCTACTTGTGCAATAACTTTGTAATTGTATCTTCACCCGTGAAACACAGATGAGATGCTCTTACCTTCTATTAAGTCATCTCACAGAGAAGGTCTCAAGCACTTTTCCCCGTTTAGCCTCCAGGAGGGGTTATCTTGTCTTTGGGGATCTCGACTCACGATCATCAAAAGCAGCCAAACTGAACAAAAAAAAACGATCATTGGGCAGACCATCAACACTTTTTAAAACTTTTATTCATAAAATGATACTCCCATGCAAACTGTGTAAATAGACAGGATAAAATAAAGCGGCTTCCACACTCCCAGGCACATCCACAGAACTGCCTGACATCAACTAACCCTGCCCAACATACATTTAAAGAACTATGGGGTCAGTGTTTTTCCCCATAGTTCTCCTTAGGGTAACGGGAGGACACAAACTAGCGTCCTCCCGTTACCCTAAGCTCAGTATACCGCGAGCTACAGCTCGCGGTGTACGGAGACGCCGCACCTGGAGCGGATCCCGACGTAGATGACGGGATCCGCCCAGCTGCGTGAGTGACAGCTGGCTCTGCCTATCTAGAGGCAGAGCCAGCTGTACCCGCCCCCTCCCCCGTCCGTTCCGCCAGTCAGCGCTGGCAGATCGGTGAGGGGAATCCAGCCCCTCCCCCTGTCACGGTAGAGAGCCGTGACAGGATCGAGAGGTGAGGGAACCCGGTATGTGTTCCCTCACCTCCCGATCTACTGAGCCAACCTGTGACAGTCTCATTGTCACAGGTCGGCTTAGAACTATGAGGTGAGTGGAAATCACTCATCTCATAGTTCTCCTTTTAATCTCTGATGACTTTGGGGAGGGCAATCTTATTTGCAATAATAAAGTGCAAAGTCCTTAGTGCATACTTTCTATGCGTTCGTATTTATCAATAGAAAATCAAGTCCACAGCCGATGTTAAAGTGCTCTACAAAGCAGTCCACTCCAATCACCCAGGTGCCAGACAAACACTCTCCGCACTAACCAGAGTCAAATACCCATCAGATTGTAGATGTTCATGAACGGTACCCGGAAGAAGTCTGAGGATTAAACACATTGGATGGGCGGTAAATGCTGGCGTCATCATGCTGTAACGAGGGAGAGAGAAGCACGAACTAGAGGAAAACTGTGTTATTGAGAGCAATTTATTTTACAGTTTGTTTTTCATGGTATTTTAATAGAGAAGTTTTAAAATGTACTACACTATGGAGGATTTTACTGTGTTCCCTTTGAGTACTGATGCATTTAGCAAGTAATTGTATGAACAGAGGAGGAGACCTCGGAATACAAGGGGTGAGGAGATTGTTGGAAAGAGGGAGTGAGCGTTAGGCATGATGGGGAAGGAAGAGTGAGAGTCATCCAAGAGAGACGGAGTCGGCTGTGGTCATTGATTCAACTGAATAGCTCATGACCATCTATAAGCTGATGGCTATTTGGCTGTGGTGAGTGCGGAAAGTGTTTGCCCATCACCTGGGTGATTTAAGTGGACTGCTTTGTAGAGCACTATAACATCAATTGTGGACTTTATTTTTTATTGATAAATATGAAAACGGCATAAGGCACGGCGGCCATATCGACCACATGACGCTGGAGGAAGGGTGGGGGATGCAGGGGTAAAAAAGTTGGAGAAAGCATAGGGTAGTGGTGTAATGCAGCAGGAGTGTCAGGTTGGAAGGCCAAGAATGGGATAGCAAAAGGAATGTAGAGGACAAGGGAAGAGGAAAGGGGGATTGAAATCATTCAAGGTGTTAAAACAGTAGAATTGGCTAAATTTAAAATACACTTTCACTGAGTCTTCTGTCTTGTGGTAGTATTAGTGCTGCAAAAAATGCTTTGGTAATAGTTACATATAAAAGGCAAAAGAAACGAAATAAAACATTAACAGAAACATTCATGCATTTGTCTTTACAGTTCAAGCGTCATGCTGGGGAGAGTGAAGAAGACACAGACTTGTGGATTGGTTACTGTTCATTTCATCTGGGTGACTACAAAAAGTCTTTGGAGGTAGTGCCAACTAAAGCTTTATTGTTCTGATGTATATGGTCATAACTAGCCTTGCAAAACAAAGTTTAGATTAGCTTAGTCTCACTGTATTTTCTTAAAGGTATAATGGTTTTAAGTCAGTTTGAATAAAAGGAATAAAATGTTTACACGTTTATAAAGGGAGCTTGTACTATATTTTTAGCAGGGCTGTGGAAATTAAAGATTAATTTCTCGATTAATAGTTAAACTTTTTGATCGATTAAAATTATTTTGATCACTAATGAAAACACTCGCCTCTCCGCCGGCTTCCGGGAGTCCCGTCGGCGATCCGGTGACGTCACAGACATCGAGATTAATAACGTGCTGGATTAGTGTGATCCTAGTTCATTTTATTACTTCATTGCTGTGCTGTATGTGTATAGGCCAATGTAGTTGGATCTGTATGTGCGTTATAATTAATCTAAATTTTTAAAAAAATTCGATTAATCGAACACGAACATTTTAATCATTACCAGCCCTAATTTTTAGATTACTTGCATAAAATCCTAATTTTGTAAATTAAAGAGAGGGGACTTTATCACACCTGGAGCAGACAGAATCTGGAGCAGTTGCCCATAGGAACCAATCAACTTCTCTTTTTTTTAGTTTTGTTTAGTTAAGCTTTAAAGATGAAAGATAGAATAAAGTACCCAGACAAAGTATTAAAGCTAGCTACCCAAATGGAGAAAATGGTGATGAAAATGACTTCAGTACAGCAATATCCAATACAAAAAGTAGAACAGATCTTAAAAGAAACATTGGGATATTTTGAAAATGGATTAACATCTTGAAGGCATATTGCCGAACAAACCAAAAATAGTATATAGAAAAGCCAAAAAATCATTTAAGGGAAAAGATGGCAAAAAGGTCTTGTAAATCCCCCCAGACCCCGAGATGGAGTCAAAATTACCTTCCTTGTTTAAAGGGGGGGGGGGGAGGGGTTCGCATATAAGCGCTTTTATGCTGCAAGAAAGTAACATACAATTTTAAAGTATGAAAGGATTTTATTATAACTACTCCGAATACAAAAATGAAAATCACGGATTTAATTTCTTGTGATACTCTAGGGTAATATATGCGCTCCAATGTCCTTGCGCTTTGCAATACTTTGGATGAACAACAAGGAAGTTAAGTACCAGGATTAGGGAACATACAGTATACACTATATTGCCAAAAGTATTGGGACACCCCTCCAAAGCATAGGATTCAGGTGTTCCAATCACCTCCATGGCCACAGGTGTATAAAATCAAGCACCTAGGCATGCAGACTACTTCTACAAACATTTGTGAAAGAATGGGTCGCTTTCGAGCTCAGTGAATTCAAGCGTGGTACCGCGATAGGTTGCCACCTGTGCAATAAGTCCATCCGTGAAATGTCCTTGCTACTAAATATTCCACGGTCTACTGTTCGTCGTATTATAACAAAGTGGAAGCAACAGCAACTCAGCCATTAAGTGGTAGGCCATGTAAAATGACAGAGCGGGGTCAGCGCATGCAGAAGTGCACAGTGCACAGAAGTCGCCAACTGTCTGCAGAGTCAATAGCTACAGACCTACAAACTTATTACCTTTGGCAATACAGTGTATATATGACATTAAACAGGGGTATAAGGACCAGTCAGTTTTAAAACTCTTTTTAGAACGTCATACAAAAAAAATACCAAATACTTACAGTTCTGGGGGATACAATCTTTATCCAAATATTGGAGGGTGTGGAAATTGGAAGAGAGAACTGGCTAAATGAGATACCTATTGGATATACTTTGCAGATAACCCAGAGGTTAAACGTGCAATTTGACCTCAGTTGTTTAATTAGTAACTCCTGATATCAGGGGTGTGGAATTCCTATCGCCCGACGCCCGGGGACATCCAGTTTCGGGCGCCGGGTGAGTAGTTTTTCTGTACATTTAGCCCTGCTTCGAACAAGCAGAGCTAAATGTACAATGGGGACCGCTGCTCATTTTTATACAAGTGATCTGATCCCCGCTGTGGTTTTCAGGGCCCCCCGCTCTTGGGAGGACCAAAGATGGGAATAAAATTTAAGTGTAAAAAATAAATACAAGTTAAAAAAATGGAAAAAGTAAAAAATCAAATATATAAACGCAGTAAAGTAAAAAATTAAAACCAACCTTGCTGCCCCCGCCATCTGCATGCAAACAAACGCACGTGTAGGACATTGTGCGTTGAGTGCTGCCGCCATTCCATTGTGGTAGCCAGGCAGAAGAACTCTCTTACACACAATGTGCATTAAAGGGTAAGTTCACTTTCCCAGGTAATATGGGAAAATGGAATTACCAGATAAAATCTGGCCCCGTCTCTCCCATCCCCCCCTCCCCCCTATACTTACCCTTTGGTCCCTCCCCTCCGCCAGTACGTATGGGTATATTATCTTTACCCCGTACTGCTGTCCAGCGCAGTCCTGCCCAAATTGCAAGTCAGGTGACCACGCTGACCAGTGAGAAGCGCTATTTAGCACAGTCCAATACGTTTTGATTAGGGATCCACTGGTATCAGTGCCGATACCTAGTATTTGGGCGAGTATTTGGGCGAGTTTGCTCTGATACCTTCCCCAATACTGGAACTTACGGTCAGAGGAAAATTTCCTCTGACTGGCAGTGCTGTAGGGGAATGGAGCCAGCTTCCCGTGCGGCAAGTAATGACCCGCCTCCTGGTTTCCTGATTGGCTGGAAAGCTGGTTTCCAAGCCAATCACAATTAAGCAGGCCAAACTACATTTTCTTCGCTGTTTCTTCAAGCAAGTGTCGCCAGGGCGACATGCTGGATGATTATAGATCCTTGGAGTCTCCCCTGTGCGACCAACGAGCGCATGCAGTCCCGCTACGGTGGTTCGGCTGCAACGGTGATATCTCGGCGCCTGTGAGCTTTTTGGCCCGGTGGGGTGCATATGACTGGAGGTCTTGGTCTGACAGTCACAGTGGCCCACATAGACTGGCGGCGCCGCGACCACAGTCGGGGGCGTTTTCCCACCATTTCCTGCATGTCCTGAGGAGAGGCTTCCCCTTTGTGCTGCTAGAATCGGCCAGTGATACTGGGGAGTTCGCTTGGTATGGTATGTATGGACCTGTGCTGGGGACGTGCGGGTGAGTTGTGGCCTCCGGAGGGTTCGCAGCCGCCATTTTCATTGAGGGCAGGCGCCCTATGCGGCCGCTGTCATTTCCTGTGGGCAGCTCTGTCACCAGCCTAGTTCGGACGGGCGGAAGGGGCGTTCCTTTCCTCAGCGTGGCTGTCTGCAGACCAGACGTGTGCAGCTCGTCTCCGAATCGCTCTGCTGTGGTGTTTCAGACTCGGGGGTCGTGAGTACTGCTGGGGTCCCTCTCTGCCTGTGACAGTCTCCTGTTCCTGAGGCAGTGGGGAGGTGTGAGCGCGGTATCATGGAACGCACCGCCCACGTTACCTTGCGAGGGCTGTGGGCTGCTTTCTGCTGATTCCTCTCATTCCCCCTTTTTGTGCGGCCTGTACTCCGGCGCCTCTCTCCCAGGCGCTCTTGCCCCCCTTGGTGGGTTTGGGCAGTACCGCAGGTACTGCGTTGTCCCTTGAAGTTTTTTCTTCTGCCATGGATGGCTTTGTGACGCGCATTGAACGCGAGCTGACGCAGAAGCCCCCTAAGAAACGTACTCTGCCGTTGCCTTCCCCTGCCCTGTCAGGGGAGTCCGAGGAGGAAGGGGAGCTTTCCACGGTGTCCCCTCGCCCTGATCCTGGGGATTCTTCCCAACCGGAGTCGGCAGTGAGGACGAGTCGGCGGCTTCGCTCCTGGGTCAGGAGCGTGAATTGGTCCCGGCGCTGATGCGTGCAGTTAGGGAGACCCTCAAACTTAAGGATCGGTGTGGTATCTGGAATGTGCATCTGCACATGGGAGGCGGTGCTGAGGTGCTGTGACCTATGAACCGGAAGTCCTGCAGTAAGAACTCGCGCGCACTCGCGCGGCGTGCAGGGAGCCGGTGCGGTGCGGGACCGGAGATCCAGGACCCGAGGGAGAGTACAGGATCCGTGAGGGAGAGCGGTGGCCAATCCGGAGAGGGGCGGACCATACGTTGGGACCGGAGGACGGGACCTGAAGGTGGGAGACCGGAGGCTCAAGTGGATGGACGGACAAGGAGACGGAAAGGTGTGCGTGACCAGAGGTCGGAGGAGCCGAGCGGGAGACCGGAGGCCGGAGTGTGCGGTGCAGACGAACAAAGTGAAGGACGGGTGTTCCAGCTGCAAGAGGGGAGAAGAGTGGATGAGGACGAGGGACGGATGGACGACTGTAAAGTAAAGTAAAAGTAAAGGGGGAAGCAGAAGTGAGAGAGTGCAAGCTGTGATTGAAGAAGAAAAGGATCGTGTGGAAAGACCGAGACGTGGCTGGAATCAGGAACAGGTCGTATGAAAGAGATTGGTGGCTGTATGGGGTCTTTGAAATTGTCTTTGAAATTCTGTGGGGCATGAGATTATATACATAAAGTATTACAGGTTTATTACATTGCTGAGAGGGCTGCGGAGGTACGTATAGGGTTAAAGTTTAAAGGTAACTGGGTGTGTGTGTATGTGTATCTATCTATCTATCTATCTATCTATCTAGATAGATAGATAGATATATATATTTACATATATATTGTTTAAGGAATACTAGGGTATACCGTGTAGTTATCGTGTTTAAGCGTACATTTAGCAAGGCATTAACAACACTAAACGAATAGCTGAGTATATAAGCTAGGCATTAAATAATAAATTTTTTTTATAACAACATAAAATATAGAATTTTGGGCATAGCACTAAGGTATAGTAACCAAAGGGGCATAGTAGAAATAAAGACATAGGGATTTAGCATACCTTAACTTAGGCCAAGGGCTTCTAATATAAATTCAATTTAACTTTACCACAGGACAGTAGCATAAGAAACCAAAGGGCCATAGCATAATAAAGCAGAATTAAATCACACAGCCAGTGTGAATATAAATTAAAGCAAATTAAATTAACTGCAGGTCCCTAGTAAAATAACCCTAGGAAAGCAGTGTAATCTAACTTAAATTATCCACAGGACAATAGTGAACTGTAGTAAACGCTAAACTGAACTATAATTTAAACGCGGGGTAAATTAAATTAATTAAAATAAATTAAAGACTTCAGTGAAATAACCACAGTGCGGTAGTATAATAATAATTACAAAAATAAAATAAAAAATACACTAAACCAAAAACAGGGTATCAAATAAATAAAGGGGGAAATGTCTTCCATGAGTGGTTGTGCAACGAAGTGCACGTCGTGCGCAATGTATGCGTTCCTTGAACAGGCGTTTGAGGGGGAATACACTTGCGCTCAATGTGAGCGGGTTGTTTGTTTGGAAGCCCAGATTCTGGATCTAAGCAACAAACTGGCAACACTGAGGTGCATAATCAACATGCAAAAGAGTCTGGACCTAACGCACCAGGCTGTGGTGGAGGGGGGCCTAGATGAGACGGGGGGTGCGGAGGAGCAGGATCCCGAGGTGGGTAGCTGGGTCACTGTTAGAAGACGGGGTAGAGGGAAGAGTGCTAGAGAGGTCAGCCCTGAACTGGTTAACCCCAACAAATATGCCAGGTTGCGTGATGTTGGGGATATTAGTTCAGGGGTGACTCTGCTGGAGCAGGATGCCTCCTCTATCGGTGGGGGGGAGTGATTGCTCCAGCGAGGAGGGAAGTCGGATGGAGGATCAGGAGAGGCAGATCCTGGTGATGGGAGACTCCATCATCAGGCAAACAGACAGGGTAATCTGTCATCAGGACCGTGAGCGTCGAACAGTGTGCTGCTTACCGGGGGCGCGTGTTCGGCACATTGCGGAATGAATTGACAGATTACTAGGTGGGGTTGGGCACAACCCAGTTGTCATGGTGCACTTCGGCACAAATTACAAAATAGGAGGTAAATGGAGTGTCCTAAAGAAGGAGTTTAGAGACCTAGGTGCTAGGCTGAAGGAAAGGACCTCCACGGTGGTATTCTCTGAGATACTGCCAGTGCCACGAGCCACTCCGGAGAGACAGCGCGAGTTGAGGGAACTTAACAAGTGGCTCCGGAACTGGTGTCGATACGAGGGCTTTGGTTTCCTGGAGAACTGGGCTGACTTCTCAGTCGGCTACCGGCTCTTCAGCCGAGACGGGCTGCACCTTAATGGGGAAGGTGCAGCGTTTCTGGGGGGGAAAATGGTTAAAAGACTGGAGGAGCTTTTAAACTAGATAATGGGGGGGTAAAATAAAAACAAAAACAAAAAAACTAAACACCAAACAACCGACCATGACAGATACCGTAGAAGGAAAAAACACAGGATTAGATAGTGGGCTCACTCCAGTCAACAGAGTCGACATAGTAAAAGTAGTAAATTAAGCAAATATAGAGAGCATACAAAATGTAGCCAGTAAAGTAAATCTAATTGCCCAGGGTAACCAAAGTAGGAATGGACCAACCATAAAAGGAAGAAATAAAAAGCAGTACTGGGTAGCAGGTGGAGATCAAACATTTAACCAGTAAATGTAGTACAAAAATTAAATGTATGTTCACCAATGCTAGAAGTCTAGTAAATAAAATAGAAGACCTTGAAGTTATGTTACTCGAGGAGGACTATGATATAGTAGGAATAGCAGAAACATGGTTAGACGGCACACATGATTGGGCTACTAACATTGAAGGGTACAACCTGTTCAGGAGGGACAGGCTGGCAAGAAGGGGGGGGTATGTATATATGCTAAAAATAACCTCATTATTCACATCCGTGACGATATCGCGTCAGCTGGTGGAGATGATGTAGAATCGTTATGGATAGAACTAGATAGAACGAGCCCTACCCCTAACCGTAAACTTATTGTGGGGGTCTGTTATAAACCTCCAAATATAGGGGAGGAGGAGGAGGCCCACCTACAATCGCAAATAGAAATAGCGGGGAAAAAGGGTAATGTTGTGGTAATGGGAGACTTTAATTACCCAAATATCAACTGGGCAAATGGAACTTCCAAATCGGCTAATCTGACAGTATGGGCAAAGATGTTGCATCAGGAGCTTGTGGAGGTAAATGTTTACATAGTCAGGATGAAAAAAGACACATCGAGTTCAACCTCACGCTTATGTGGAATTGGCGGAACAATTGGTGCAGTGCCTTCGGTCTTCAACTCTGCCCTGGATGCGGCACCCCTGGGATCGACACTGTCGGTGTCGGCGGTTACACTTTGCCGGTTGCTTTGGCTCAAATGCTGGTCGACTGACCAGGCTTTCCGAGAAAGCTCTGACCGAGCTTCCCTTTACCGGGGACCGTTTATTGGTACCTCCTTAGATAAGATTATTAAGGATTTGACGGCGGGTAAGAGTGCCTTCTTACCTCAGACACGGAAGAAGGAACAGCGGCGGAAGCCTGGTCCCTCCTTTTCTGCTCACAAATGGCTTTTTCGGCCCCCTCCGCCCTCAGAGGAGGGCGGTAAGTTCTCCAAACCTCCTCCCTCCCAGACTGCCAAGCGTCCCTGGCAGCCTAAGTCTGCCAAGCCTGCAGACAAGCTCTCGTCTGCATATTGTCAGAGATATCTTCGTTTCGCGATGGGGGAAGAGCACTTCCAGTTTGTGGCGCTGCCTTTCGGCCTGGCGTCCGCCCCGCGGGTGTTAGTCCTGGTTCTGGCGCTGTTGCGTTGCCGCGGGATCTCGATCGTGGGGTGTCTGGACAATCTTCTTCTGCGGGCAGTGTCGCACTCTTCTCTGGTGACTGCTCTTGGGGTCACTGTGCGGTCCTTGGGGTAGTTCGCATGGATCCTGAACTTCCAGAAGTCTTGTCTAGTACCTTCCTCGCGACTGGAGTAACTGGGCCTGGTTCTGGACACCATTGTGGCCCGAGTTTTTCTTCCTCAGGACTAGCTCCTGAAACTCCGTTCCAGCGTGCGTCTGTTGCAGACTCGCCTGTGGTCGTCCTTTCGCTTTTGCATGCAGGTCCTGGGCCTCATGGTAGCCTCCTTCGAGGCGGTGCCCTTTGCACAGCACCACGCCAGGACTCTTCAGAGGGACATCCTGTTACAGTGGGATGTGTCCCCCTTGTCCCTGGACAGGGGGATAGATAAATGTATTGGAACTTCGGGCGATTCGCCTATCTCTCCTTCATTGGACGACCCGCCTTCGGGGTCTGTCAGTTCGGGTCCAGTCTGACTACGCCACCGCGGTGGCGTACGTCAACCACCAGGGCTGCTCCAAAAGCGTAGCCGCAAGTCGAGAGGTGTCCGGGATCCTCTCCTGGGCAGAGAGTCAGGTTCTGGCACTCTCGGTGGTTTACATTCCGCGGGTGGACAATTGGCAGGCCGACTGCCTTAGTCGCCAGTCGGTGGACCTGGGAGTATGGTCCCTACACCTGGATCTTTTTCATCAGCTTTGTCTTCGCTGGGGGTTGCCGGATGTGGACCTTCTGGCGTCTCGACTCAACCGGAAGGTAGAGAGATCGTAGTCCGGGCTCTGGATCCCTGGGCGGAGGCGGTGGATGCCCTGGTGGCTCCCTGGAAACCTTACGGTCTGATTTATGCCTTTCCTCCACTCTACCTGTTGCCTCGGCTTCTGCGACGGATCGTGGCTGAAGATGTCACCGTCATCCTCGTGGCCCCAGATTGGCCTCGGAGAGCGTGGTACGTGGACATGGTTCCGCTGGTGGTGGACGCCCCGTGGCGGCTGCCTCAGTGTCTGGATCTTCTGTCCCAGGGACCTGTGTTCCATCCTTCTTTACAGTCGCTGGGCGGCGTGGCTGTTGAGAGCCAGGTCCTAAGGGACCGGGGGTTGTCCAATGCGGTCATTTCCACGATGCTCAGGGTGCGCAAAGTGGTTTCTAGGAAGATATACCATCGCATGGGGAGGGCCTATTTTGCCTGGTGTGAGGCTGGGGCTCTGTCTCCACGTTTGTTCTCGATCAGCAGAATTCTTGCATTTTTGCAGCGCGGGGTGGCTCAAGGGTTGGCCTTGAGCACGGTGAAGGGCCAAATTTCTGCATTGACTGTGCTTTTGCAGCGTCCCTTGGCGTCTAACGCCTTAGTTTGCACCTTTTGTTACATGTGTTGCTCCTCCTGTCCGTTTGCCTTTGGCGCCGTGACATCTGAATTTGGTGCTTTCGGTGTTGCAGGAATCTCGCTTTGAGCCTCTGCGGGAAATTCCGCTTCTGTCTTTGTCCCAAAAGGTGGCCTTTTTGGTTGCCATCACTTCCATTCGAAGGGTGTCTGAGTTGGCTGCCTTGTAGTGCAAGTCACCTTTGCTTGTTCTTCATACGGACAAGGCTGTCTACGTTCTCGACCGGCCTTCCTGCCTAAGGTTGGGTCGGTGTTCCATCTGGCGGCTACCATTTCTCGGTGTATTCGTCATGTTGTTGTTCAGGTGTACGCCATTAAGGGGCGTGAGCCTCCCTTTCCTGTCACTGCCCATTCTACTCGGGCTGTTGGGGCATCTTGGGCCTTCCGCCATGGTGCCTCGGTTTCTCAGGTTTGTAAGGCCACTACTTGGTCTTCCATTCACACCTTTGTCAAGTTTTACAAGGTGGATGTTTCAGCATCGGCGGATGCTGGGTTGGGGGCGCAAAGTTTTGCAGGCGGCTCTTTGAGGGGTCTTTTGTGTAGTTTGGTTGTTTTGCCCATCCCTTAGTGTGTTACTGCTTGGTGACGTCCTTACAGTACAGGATCTACGATCTGTTGCCCTGTGTCCTTCAATGAATGCAAGAGAAAATAGGATTTTTGTACTCGCCGCAAAATCCTTTTCTCTCCGTTCATTGAAGGACACAGGTCTCGCCCTCTATATTGGGTGTGTGCTCCTAACTGCTCGTTACTTACTGGAGACTTGTCAGCAGGGGCAGCCCCTAGGCTGTCTTTGTCTTTTGTTGTGTGTCTAGCGTCCTTCTCCTTTCAGGTGGCGATATACCTACAGTACAGGATCTATGATCTGTTGCCCTGTGTCCTTCAATGAACAGAGAGAAAAGGATTTTACGGTGAGTACAAAAATCCTATTTTTTTGTGTTGAGACAAGTAAATTGTCTTGAAGGACAAGTAGTTTTGGCCCCTGCTTTAGCCCTTGGACAAGTAGTTGTTTAACTTTCCACACCCCTGTAATATTGTATGAGGGGATCATATATTCATAGATCGATGGAAGGATATGTTTAATAGTTTGCCTTGTTTTGTATTATATTCATGTAAGCATTTTACAGTACATATGTCCACGGCTAGGGGCATGCGTTCATATGCTCTATTGGGTTTTTTATCTACTTTTTCACTCAGTTTTACAGTTTTATTCCTTAAAAAAAAGGTTGTTAACTTTTTAACTTGAGGGATTGTTTGGTAGCCACATGTAAATATGGATATAGGAACAAGGATCATAGCCCATTTGTCCTGCTGTCCCATTTAGGCTAATATAATTTTTAAACGGGGATATCAAATCAATGACTTTGCTGCCTTTATTCAGTCAGGCTGTGTAGGGTATTAAAAAAGATACAGTTTTGTGGAAGCAGTGAGGTGATACTCTTTAAAAATAGGGGGCTTCCACCTACAGGAGAGAATTAACTTGCTGCATTGCTAGTCCATCTGGTAGTGTTAGATGTAGCCACAATAGGTCTTAAGTATCTCGCAGCTTCTGTGTTTCTTGTATATACTTGTGCAGATATAGGGTTATTATACAAGAAACTTGTTACCATGGATACAGTTCTGAATATGTTCTGGCTTGTGTGTCACCTACACCGTGCCCCTGTCAGTCGATTGAGGTGTAATGTGGCTCATGACACGTAGGTGGGCGGAGTTGGAGAGAGAGAGAGAGGGGGGGCTTTGTCTGTGACGTTATCCTAACTTGCTACACATTGATCTTACCTTGTGTTGTACACAATTTACAAGTTTTATATGTGAGCTATATTTTAATAAAACTTTTTTTAGTATATCAGTGTGCACTATGGTTTGTGCCATTTTTTATTTTCCGGATAACTAAACAAGGACAATTATCCAGATTGTGAGTGCTGTCCCTCCTGGTTTAAAGGGAATTGGTGTAATTGGACCGTATGGGATCTTTCTGTAAGGCTGGGCACACACCTTACAACCATCGCAAGACTTTTGTCTTGCGATGGTTGTAAGGTACTTAAAAAAATGTACGATCTGCCTATCTTGCATAGGCAGATCGTACTTGCGATGATCGCAAGCCACGCCCCCTGAGGGGCGGGCTTCCGATGACCGCAATGCCGAACGGGCAGTGTGCGCTTGCGCACACCGGCCCGTACGGCTGTTATCGTACGGACATGCCACAAACCCGCCGAACATTGTACGATGCTCGGCGGGTTTTCGAACATGTCCGTAAGTTTAAAGTCGTGCGACCTTACAGTAGTAGAGGTCGCACGGCTTCCACACACCTTACGATAATCGTACGATCGCGGGATTTCCCACGATTATCGTAAGGTGTGTGGGGACCTTTAGGTGAGACACACTCTGGACAGATGCGTACTGGGGGAAGAAATAAATGCGGTGGAAGAAGCACAGCACTAAGTCTCATTTGAACTGTTGACACATTTTCTCATATCTAAATTAATTGTCACATGGACATTAAATATTTTTCTGTTTGTGTATTTACTATGATTTAAATATATGAACTTATTTAATCATTGCGCACTATTATATTTTATTGGATTTTATTGTATGTTTTTTGTGATGCATATGAAATCATTTGATACTTTTACCACATTCCAAAAATGTAATCTAGTAATAGCAGTGCACATTTATAATTTGATGTCTTCCTTCAAACTAGGGCCCTATTCAAATGGAGCTGTGTCAAAACATTTACTTTGATAAAACCAGTATTTAATTAATGAAAACAAGCAGGGATCTGGAAATAAGTAGATTCCCTACTAATTTCCACAAATGAACTGATAAGCGGAGTTCTTTGCGCTAATTGGAAAAATAAATAAAAAGCAATAATGTGCAAATATTAGACAGGGCATGAAAAATCCACTCATCCACTCGTCTGTGACGAGAGGACGGTGGAGCACGACGAGCAGCTTCTTTTTTAAGTAATTACAGTACAGTCATTACAACGGCCGGCCGGGAGCTTTACAGTCAAGCGATCGGGCGTCTCTATAGACGCTTGATCGCTTGTATAAGCAGCTGTCACTGCCTTTGCTGGTCCCGAGATCCACTGTGCCCGATGCGGCTGTGACAGGAGATCAAAGGGAGTTCAGTATACTCGCGGTATACTGAGCTTAGGGTGATGGGAGGACGCTAATTTGTGTCCTGCCGTTACCCTAAGGAGAACTATTGGGAAAAGCCCTAACCTCATAGTTCTCCTTTAATCACTGATAACACTAAACTGATGAACAGTAAAAGCGTTTTAATCGTCGCCTATGGGCGATTTTGCGGGCACACGCAATTTTAAGGCTTGACATATTTGGTGTCTATTTACCCGATGTGACCCCGACGTTTATGTTTTACTAAAAATATGGGTAAGAATAAATTTTATAACATAACGTAGGGAAACTTTTTTTTTTACATTCATGGTACTTTAGGTGAAATTTTTGACTGACTGGTGAGACACCATCACATTTTTCCAGCCCTGTATATAGATATTAACTAAAATCAGTGCACAATAATGATCAAAATATTATTGGTGACAATAAATAATACGGATCAAAATGCAATGTAATTATCAGCAAAGATGATTATAAAAATAAAACTACAGGTTATTATTTAAAATATTCATGAAACAAAACTATGCATCTCCCAAAATGCAGCTAGTATCAAAAACTGTACAGTGCTAAAAACCTCTCGGCTGGAGTTGCATAGATAATAACATAAGTAACAGTAAATGGTGCAAAAACAGTGAAATAAATATATACCGGACTGATAAAGATCAGAAAATTCCAATTTCAAAATTAAATAAACAGACAGCCAGCTAGCGCTTTAGTGGGCGCATCTTTCTGACGCTACATGGAACATAGGAGACGGAACTTTATGCTGTTGCCTAATTTTAACTGAGTGTTTTTATGCTAATTTTTCATAAAACATTTGGAATGCTGCACAATGAGGGTTTTTATCTATTCTTTATGATGACTGGATTACCTGAGATGAGCGCGTATTAACGAAGGGAGTTTGAGGAAGGAGGACGCTGAGGGTTGTTTGACCCTAAAGCGCTACCTGACTGTTGTTTTACAGTCCGTGTTGGGGGTGAGTGCATATTAATCGGGGGGTGATTTGGCACGAGGATACCACCTGAGCGGAACACGGAATTATTCCAACACACGATTCTGATAATTTTCCACTGGATGGGATTTTGGAATATGCTTTCTTTTCTTTTTGTTCACTTGAAGTATTTTGATTTTCACTGTTTGGAAACAGACTGTCTTTTGAATGACTATTACATTTTTTATTTTGATATTGAAATTTTCTGATCTTTATATCCTATATATATCCTATATATATTTATTTATTTCACTGTTTTTGCACCATTCACTTTACTTATGTTATTATCTATGCGACTCCTGCCGAGAGGTTTTTAGCGCTGTACAGTGTTTGTTTAAGATTGTTTACAAGTTTTTGCAGCTTTTTGTGTAGCGTCTTAAAACCTATTGCGGTTAGTATTTATCCATAAGCGCAGATTTTATATTATCAACGCACTCAGTAGCTCAGCAGGATGTGACAAAATAATGTGCATATTCAACACGTGACCTCTCCCAGCAAAACAGATATTCAAAGCTCAAAGTTCTCAATGTGCAGGATACAGGAGAGTGGAAAACAGCAGGATATTGGAGAGTGCCTGAGATCTCTCCCAACCAAAGAAGACATGGAAGGGTACATTGTCAGGCTGGAAATTACATATAAAGAAGAGATAAAGGCCCTAAAGACCGATATCATAAATATAGGAGAAAGAGTGAATGACCTGGAGGAAAATGTGGCTATATGTACCTCCCAAGGTGGAGATACAACAGCAAGTTATGAGTAACCATGCCTCCTCGCTCCAGGACATGATATATAAAATAGATGATATCGAAAACAGGAGCAGGCGTAATAACATAAGGATACATGGAATTCCAGAGACAATAGAGACACCTAATCTTCTATCAACAACAAAGGCAATATTGAAATATATAATGGATAGAAGCCCAGAAAGAGAGATGATTGTAGATGGGGTATACAGAGTATCAGGCTACCCTACAAGAGACCCTGTAAGGCCTAGGGATGTTATTTGTCGCTTACATTATTATACTGAGAAAGAAGCCATCCTTATACTGAGAAAGAAGCCATCCTATCAGCTGCTAGAAATAAGGAATCATTGGCACATGACGGATATGAGATAACTATCTTCCCCGATCTCTCAAAACAAACATTGACACTTAGAAGGGCTCTAAAACCCGTATTAGGAATCCTACAGGAAAGAGAGATAAGATACAGATGGGGGTTTCCCTTCCAGTTGATAGCAAGTAGAAATGGAAGAACAGCGATATTCAGGGTAATAGATGACTTGCCAGGTTTTTTGGATGCCCTGGAACTCCCATCAATGCAACTAACGGAATGGCCAATTGACTTAAATAAACATGAGGAACCCCAAAAAACAAAAGGATGGACAGTAGTAAGGCCCCGTGGAGCATATAAAAAGTGAACGAAGAAAAAGGAAATAAAATGAATTGAATGAATATAAAGAGGGGGTAACAATATTGCTCACATGAAGAGTGGGGCCTCATATTCTGTGTATATATAGATATATTTGTTTTTCTGGAATATAGGGAGACCTGAGCGGGAGAGGTAGAGGGGGTAGGAAATGGGAAGATTTAACTTGTAAGGAAGATATAAAGTGTAGGGGGACACAGAATTTAAGGCATGAAGTTAAATAAAAAGGTATGGCTTGTGGGGGAATGAGTGCCTGGTGTCCAGCCACTCGGCCCTTACAACTCTAAAATAGCCCATTTTTAATAGGGCTTTCTTGCGCAATATGTGTATGAGGTTAAGGAAAATGTCCTACACGCAAGAAGATAACAAAGGTAAATATGTTGGGAGAATGAAATTAATGAGGAGTAAAAGAGGTAAAGAAGAAAGGAATGTTATGGTGGAATCAATGTATAGAAGTATGAATGCAACAAACAGGTCTAGTGTAAAAAGTATCCGTGGTGATAAACAAAATATAAATGAATAGGCTAGCATTGGTAACACTCAATGTAAGGGGACTCAATGTACCAGAAAAACGGTCTCAGGTTTTGTACCCTTTTCATAAAAAAAAATGGATATTTTAGGTTTACAAGAAACACATTTTAGGACAGGGGTTAACCCAGTTATTAAAGATAAAAATTACACAGTGTGGATTCACAGCACCAATCCAGATAAGAAAGTAAGGAGAGTATCAGTAGGGATTCATAAAAATGCACGAATAGATATAAAGGATACAGTTATAGATGAAAAAGGAAGATATGTGTTTTTGAAATTTATTTTAATCAAATGTATTCACTTGCGAACATATATGCATCAAATAAGGGTCAATACAGATTTTGTACATGGGTACTCAATAGATTTCAACAATTTGGAGTGGGCACAAGTATGGTAATGGGAGATATGAATTTAATATTTGATAATCAATTGGACACCACTGTGAAACCACACATAATGGGAGGGCCATTAAAAAAACTAAAATGGATAACATGAGACTAGTAGATGGATGGAGAATATTGAACCCCATAAAAAAAGATTTCACATATTACTCTATGGTGCATAAATCCTATAGCCGGTGTAATGTTAGGGGAATCCAGCAGGATCGCAGGACACAGGCTTTGCAAATAAAGTAAAGTTTATTAACTTAAACATCTTCACAGCAGCAAAATAACCAAACAGTTCATCTTCACTGATCAGCTGGCCAACTCAAACAGCAACTCTTCAGTACAACACTAAAGAACAGTCTCACCAACATGAAGATTTCAGAGCTGCAATCGCAGTTTAAACAGTCCCAGACTTCAAGGGTAAGTTTCCCAGTCTACAGATTTCCAGCAAGATTGCTGACATTCAAGCTCACAGCAGTACACAGATCCCCACTTTCCAACCTCCTCCACACTACTCCTCTCCTGCTAGCTACCACTTCCTGTCTTTTAAACACACTCTTCCTCCAGCAGGTGAGTTAACCCCGTCTCATCCTTTAAAGGGACCACAGTCTAAACAGAGGGGAAATATAGCGTCCTTCCGGGACCCAGCCCCGGTATCCTGTACACCGGATAGACCATATATGGATACATCAGAAGCTTCTGGATTGTGCACCAGAGATTGAGATAGGACCAATACTATGGTCAGATCACTCACCGGTATGCCTGTTAATGAAAATGGAAAACATGAGCAGGAATGTGGGAAATTGGAGACTAAATGATAACCTGTTAAAAAATACAGTGTGTCAAGAAGAAATAAATAACACCATCAAAAATTTTATAAAGGACCATCAAAAAGACACTACAGCAAAACCTATTCAATGGAAGCAATGAAATGTGTAGTAAGAGGAATTTTGATTAAGCATGGATCCAGATTGAGGAAAGAGAGGGTGGGAAAACTAAAGGGATTGTTTAAAAAATTGAATGAATTGGAGATAATGAATAAGGCGTATGTGATGATAAAAACTTACTTGCATATTTGGTGGAGTTGTCCTAGATTGCAACCGTTCTGGGAATCGGTATTTGGAATTTACAACGCCATAGAGGTAAAAAATGTTGAAAAAGATCCCTTAATGGCCTTACTTTCATTAATACCTGGATCTCCAAAAAAGATAAAGAGCGATATCCTAAGATTCGTATTGATTGCAGCTAGAGTTTGCATATCGCGGAGATGGAAATCAATACATAGAGAACTGGGCTAGTACAATGGAAGAAATAAGATATATGGAGGAACTAAGTTCAAAGGATCTAGATAAAAAGGAGAGTTTTTATAAGATCTGGGGAAAATGGGTAATGTATACGCAGATGGAGGAATCCATGAAGGCGTTAAGAGAAGGATAGAGTGGTGAAAAGGGATATAGAAAGGACGGAATAATGAACTCATAGAAGGGTAATGAATATATGACCAAGAGTAAAATATTAAACTACGGAAAGAAGTTTAAGATATTAAGGTAGATCTTTGACCTGTATGAGTGGTAGAAATGTAAGGAAGATGAATGTCTTCTGGAGGAGGGGGAGAAGAGGATAAGAGGAAGGGAAGGTAGAAAAGGGGAGGGTGCACAATGGGGGAAAGTGAAAGGTAAATAGAGGAGGAATCGCATAAGGGTTGTATATGGCACAAGATTTGATGGGTACTAATTAGGTTACACGTAGAGGAGTACAATGAAGGAAGGGGGACACGGGGATTTATATGGGGGGAAGCTAAAAGGGGTAAACCGGGGCGTGGTTTGGACATGGCGGCGTGAGGAAGCAACCCAGGGGAGCTCTGCACCCATCGAGCAGGATCGAAGATGACCCTTTGCTCCACACGATATACCTCACCTATTGATGTTTTGAAAGGTCCTGTGCGAGTAAGTGCATCTCCCTCCTTGAGATCTCACTCGATTGCTTATTGCCAACCCCATACCCCACATAGGTGATATCCTCCTATCTTCGGATTTGAGGGTACAGTGTCGCGTTTGCATAGGCTCCGTGCCTAATTTAGCTGCTGCTCGATCCAGCTGCCGTCCCCCTTGCCTCACTTACTCCTCCCTTCCCCTCCCAGCCCCCCTGCTTCTTCCCCTGCCGTCCCCTCTACTGTCCTCCTCTTGCTTCCTCACCCCTACCTTCTCTTACGCTCCCCTCTCCTCCTTCTCCCTTTTACAACTGGGAGCTTGGTCTCCCCTTCTGAGGAGACTGATGGGCCCATTGCGCTTCACTACCTTTAACGTCAGAGGACTCAGCGTCCCTGAGAAAAGATCCAGGCTCTTGGCGGACCTGAAGAAGGCAGGCTCCCACGTGGTTTTCCTCCAGGAGACCCATTTTAAACTAGACAAGATCCCGAAACTACAAAACGGAGACTTTCCGATATCTTACCACTGCCTGTCCCCCATTGCCAGGTCCAAGGGTGTCAGTATATTACTCTCCAGGTCGGTGGCATGGACCCTCGGAGACCTCAAATCTGACCCAGAGGGTAGGTTCCTGTTTGTGAAAGGCTTGGTGGGGGATCAACTAGTTACACTGGTTAATCTCTACCTCCCCAACGTAGACCACATTTCCTTCCTCCAACGTAGCCTTGATCCCCTACTAGATGTGTCTAGGACAGCATCCCACCTCTCCTACTCACGCCTTAAAAAACTGAAGTCGGAACTTCACCTCCTCCAACTAACTGACGTCTGGCGTTTTTTAAACCCACAGACCCGCGACTACACGTTCTACTCCTCTGTGCATAACACATACTCCCGACTGGACTATTTTTTTCTCAGACACAGGGACATATCGCTAGTTTGGGACGCCTCAATTGCTGACATCCTCCTATCCGACCATGCTCCGGTGCATATGGCACTGGAATTGCTCCCTTGGGCTCCCAGAAGCCACTCGTGGCGTTTAAATGACTCACTGTTACAAGACCCAGTGATTAGATCTGACCTGGAGTCCACAATCTCCTCTTACTTCTCTGACAATTGCTCCTCCGCTGGTGTGGGAGGCACATAAGTGTGTTGTGAGGGGAGTCTTGATCCGACACGGAGCCCGTAGGAAGAGAGAGAAGTCGGCTAGGGTAGCCCAGCTTTTCGCTAAACTCCACACCCTTGAGGCCGCGCATAAAAAATCTCTGGCGGTTACTCACCTCCAGGAGTTAGGCCTGATTAGAACCGAACTCAATGAGCTTCTCCTGTCAAACGTACGCCAGAGGCTCCTGAAAGGCCGACGCACCATGTACGAGCTCTCTAACAAGCCAGTCAGGACCCTAGCATCGGCCCTACGTGGCCCCCGCTCCACGACGTTCATACCTCATCTCATCTCTGGCACGGGGGTTAGACTGACGTCCTCTGCAGCCATGGCCCAGGAATTTCTGTCCTTCTATAGTTCACTCTATAACCTTCACACCGGGACGGATGGGTCTACACCCTCTCCGGATAGCACAATGTTTTCCCGATACATCAGCGAGTCCCAGATGCCCACTCTTGCACCGGAGGTTTGCGCTCGGCTTGAGACCCTGATCTCCTCAGAGGAATACGACCTCGCCCTTAAACAGGCCAAATCGGGTAAGGCCCCTGGCCCTGATGGTTATACTTTGCCATACTACAGGACCTTTTCCCACCTTCTTGCCCCTCACTTCCTGTCCACGTTCAATTCCATTATCTCGGGCTCTTCCCTTCCAGGAGATGCCCTACGAGCACACATTGCGGTCATTCTCAAACCTGATAAGGACCCTTCGCAGTGTGGTAGCTATCGCCCGATAGCCCTTCTCAACCAGGACCTGAAGCTTTTTGCCAAGATTCTGGCCAATAGACTGCTTCCCTACATCCCTGACCTCGTACACTTGGATCAGGTGGGTTTTGTTCCGGGACGGGAGCCTAGGGACAACACTACTAGAGTGATCAATACGATCCATCACGCCCGCTCCGCCCTATCACCCTTCATGCTGTTATCCGCGGATGCGGAGAAGGCGTTCGGCAGGGTGGATTGTCGCTTTCTCCAGGCGACCCTGCACCACATAGGTCTGGGTCCCGGCATGTTGCAATGGATCTCGGCACTATACTCTGTCCGTGTGAAGGAGACCCGCTCGGATTTTTTCCCCATCTCCAACGGAACGAGGCAGGGATGTCCTCTCTCCCCGCTTATTTTTATCCTTACCCTGGAGCCCTTTCTCTGCCGTATACGTTCCCTACCTTTATTCCACGGCCTATTGAAAAGCTCTTGCGAGCATAAGGTTGCGGCCTTTGCCGACGATCTGATTTTTTTTATCTAGGAGCCCCGTACATCTCTCCCTGCCCTCCTGAGTGAACTCGAGTTGTACTCTTCCCTTTCTAACTTCAAAATTAATTTCTCCAAGTCGGCGGCACTCAACATCTCCCTCCCGCGGGCGTAGCTGGAGCACTTACAGTCCTCTCTCCCGTTTACCTGGTCGACAGACGCCCTGAAGTATCTGGGCACCTACATGGCTGCGGACTGCGCCCGAATATACGACCTTAATTTTGCCCCGTTGCTCCAGAAGACCAAGCAGGACCTCCTAGCCTGGCATTCCCTATCGCTGTCCTGGTTTGTCCGATGCAATGCCATTTAAGATGATGATCCTTCCGAGGATACTGTACCTCTTCCAGGCCCTCCCCATCCGTATCCCCCCGCTATTTTTCCGCCGCCTACGGCAAATGTTTACTGCCTTTTGTATGGTCCCACGCCCCAGCGAGAATCTGATATGATACTGTCACTCTTCCCAAAAACAGAGGGGGTATAGGCCTTCCAGACATGGCCAAATACTATAAAGCGTCCGCCCTCGCCCGTGTGTTGGACTGGTGCTGTCACCGGCAGACCAAGCAATGGGTCAGTATAGGGTGGGAAGATGCCAACTTTGCCCTGGAGGGACAAAGTTGCCATGACTTTCCTCACCTTTGACTCCGGCGATACACATTCATGCTACCATTGCTCCCACGTTGGTGCAGGCCAGGTCGCTTTTCCGCTCATCCGATCTCTCTCCTTTTCCGTCACCCATGACCCCAGTCCTTGGGGATCCTGACTTCCCTCCAGGGGTAGACGAGCCCCGATTCCGTCGCCTTCGGGATGCCAATAAGTTTCGGGTCTGCGATATATGCGCTCATCAGCCCGATGGCTTTCCGCCAGTGAACTCGGTCAACTCATGGACCCTCCGTTAGACTCCGTTAGGCACTTCCTACTCTCAATCCCTAATTCCCAGCAGCTATCCCGACCTCTGACCCCCTTCAAGAAGCTCTGCAGGGAGAGGCAGCCCATTCGCCACGCAATCTCTACCCTGTATTCTATGCTGATATCCCCCCCTGCGGAGGTATACCCGGCCTTCCTGTCGAAATGGGAAAAGGAGCTGAATACTACCCTTACACCTGCCCAAAAGGACCGGATACTTTACTTCGCGCACCACTCTTCTATCGCATGCAGGACCCAGGAACTTGGGTACAAAATAGTATCTCGCTGGTACCGAGTCCCAACGGCCCTCCACTCTATGTTCCCTCAAGTCTCCCCTATGTGCTGGAGATGTCGTACTGCCCCTGGCACATTGCTGCATACATTCTGGTCCTGCCCTAAGTTGCTGCCTTTCTGGCGGGGGGTGACTGGAATCCTAAAGGACCTGGTAGTGGCGGATAGGTCGGACGATCCCTTGGCATGTCTGTTACACTTGAATGACATGTCCATTGCGAAATACAAGAAGTCTCTATCCAGGCACCTCCTCAACGCTGCCCGATTGTGCAGCCCACTGCTGTAGAAACAAACCTGTTGCCCCAGCCTCTCCCTCTGGTTCTCCAAGATCAACGAGATATACCTGATGGAGGACATGACTTCCACGCTACAAAATACTGAGGAGCTCTTCAGGACCACCTGGAGGCCTTGGATTTCTTATAGAGCCACGGACGCCTACCTTGGGGTGATGTCCTCCGCTTCCATCTAACCAACACTTGACAGAGACCCCTGAGGCCTGTCGTGCGCGCATCGGCTCCACCACCTTTCCATCTTTTTCTGGACTTTCTTATCCCCCTCTGGACCAACCCCTCCTCCTCCCTCCCTCTCCCCCCTCCTATCCTGCTTGCTGTCATGCCTTGATATATGTATACCTCCCCTCTCCTCCCCATTTATTTAGTTGCCACTCCTGCACCATTTAGTCTATTGTTTTGATAACCGAAGTGAGGGGGGAACACTGATCAAAACACGATTGCCATACTTCTTCTGTTGATTTTGATATTATACTCTGGATGCTATAAGAGTAGCACGATGTGCTTATCTCTGAGAAATGTTGGATCTACATGCGAGTACATAATGCTTATACATTGTGATATACCAGTCAGAACTGTTTTAGCCATATGCCGGTTGCCCTCCCACCTGGGGCACATAACTATTGCTACACTGCGTGTATTCAGAATGGTTTATACATACATATGTGTTCCATGTATCGTGTATTTACACAATAAAGTTGACTTTTGAATAAAAAAAAAAAA
>NW_017307358.1:273897-307427 GCF_000935625.1 Nanorana parkeri
ACCGAAAGGGTTAGGGGAATACATTGTTTAGTAATGAAACTTTATTTTTGGGAGTGTTTTTTCCTTTTTTTTTTTTTTTCTCCCTACAGAAAGAATAAGAACACTAGTATTAAAAAGTAAGGGGAGAGTAGATTTGCGGATTAAGGTAAGCACACATCACAAAGGGAGTAGATGTCTATAAGACATATTAGCAAAAGAACAGAGGGAATACACATAGAGGAGATGGAAGGGAAGAATTGGAGATGAATATGGGTAGATAAAACCACACTAGAGGGGTATAAAATGTTAAATTTCCTCCCCCTTCCCCAGAAGAAGGTATGAGTAATAGTAGGAATGTGGGATGAGAGTAGAAATGGATTCGGCTGTAGTTGTGTGGTAGTGAAGGTAAAAATAAAGGATGTTGGAGATGGAACAGATGTTTTAAATTAGAGTTGGGTATAAACTATGCCATGGGATAGATAGCGAGAGGATATATGGTTATTCTTTTATATATATATAGATATATGTATATGTATTAGGTGAAATGATGATAATAAAAACATATTAAACAAAAAAGTTATCAATGTGCATGAACTAACTTAGAATACTATGCAAAGGACTAATCCGCCAATAATCTATCAGAGGTAGAGACAAACTTCTGTTTAACTTATTTTATTTTTATATATATATCACAGACTAAACCATTGACTTGAAACTGAAATCAGCTTCGAGGAGACTCCGAAGAGACTCCCCAAAATTTAACAGGAGACTTTTTTTATTATTGTTTTACTGCAGATGAAATTACTCCAATCCAATCTTGTTGCGAACACTACCGAATGGTTAGACTAAATAGTTTAGTTTGAGATATAAGGCTATTAAATTGCTTACAGATAAATGAAGATCTATACTTTTACAGGAGATGTTCAGGTTATCTTTGTTCAGTTCCACCTTGCAACCCATCAATCAGCTTCAGATCGTGTGTGTGTGTGCAAGTCTGTCTGTCTGTCCTTACGTATCGGTTATCTCCCAAACTTTCTCCTAATTTTTATTACCCAAAATGTATGAGGAGAAAACTTATCTCAACTTATTATGACATCAGGAAGTGTCTCAATTTTCGTAAAAAAATTACACATTTACCTGAAGAGGGCAATGTTGGACTAGGAATAATTTTTTATTGTTCTTTAGAATTCCTATATTTGTCATGAGTTGACCTCTGACCTTTTGGCTTGTTATAGAACCATAAAATTTAAGACATGGCCAGCTATCTTGGCAGACATGCTGGAGGCTAGTGTCTCTTTAAGAGATATATTGGTTGAAATTTTTTTCCTTGCTCTAACTTTATCTTCTATATACACTGAGGACAAGATCATATGTACTAATAGATTGCGGTTACATCAGTTCTTTCACTGATTACAGAAATAATTATATACTTAATGTAATTATTTGTACTTTCAAGACTACCATATTAATAATATATACTAATATATGTTAATAAGTAAAACCAAATAATATATATATATAAGGTATATAGGTTGAATATTGCATAAAAAATATAAAATTACTCAAGCAAATATTTAGATGCTTCATGTAATAATAATAATACAATTGAAATGATTGGTTATACCATTCCTATCAAATAATACTGTATACAAGGTGACCTTTAATGTGAGCTCTTTTTCATATGTTGTAAAGAAGAAAAAAAATGAATAGTGAATAGATCTTTGTCCTTTTTGTTAAGCTTGAGACGTGGCATCTTAAAGTCTAACACAGTCTGGTAACATGGTCAGTCCTCATCCTGCCATCGTTGCCTGGTACCCCCAGAATTTACAACCTGGGAATGTATGCTGTAACGGTCTGAGACTGGCTTATGTTAAGAGTCTTTGTCCAGAAACCATGAACTCAAATTCACCTTATACACTAATAGAATATAAAGAACAAAAATAAAATGGCTTCCAGTATGCCCATGTTACATTATGTAAACATGATAGGTTTAGGCCTAACCGTTTCTTCCTTTTAGCACTCAATAGTTCCAACAGCTGCCTTTGTGCTTTGCAGCCTATTATGCCTGCAGCAGATGGCATGAGTCTCGTGGAAGAATTTGTGAGACTAATGTGCCCCATTTGCAAGTGTGATTTGCTATCGCTGCTGGATTCACACCTGGTATTAAGGAAATCCAGTGGTTTGATAATAGTAGAAAATATGGATCCTGTTGCTGCTCTTGGCCATGGAGTCAGCAAAGCGCATGGAAAGAGTTCCAGTCATACTGGAGGCGGTGTCAGACATTAACTGGTTTTGGGGTACTGATATTCCTTTCTCAAGATACTGTACTTCCCGTTGGCATTTCTAAACCTCAGTTTGTAAACGTACACCTCACAGTTCTGGTGATGTTTTAACGTTTACTGTTTTAAAGGAGATTAGAAATGTTGAAAAATCTTGTGCCACCTGCCCTTATTAAAATCTCCTTTCTTTATTAACATCCTATTAAATTTTTTAAGCATTTATGATATATTACAAAAATGTAACCATGCAGAGGGGGCGTGTTCTGACATGGCAGCGTGAGGAGCAGTTTGTAACGATCAGACCCCACAGGTCTGTAGGGTGGAGGATCACAGCTGCAGAGATAGCAATAGTAATAGTAATGGTAATAATCAATCAGCAATCTTGAGCTAAAGTTAGGTTGCGGTTTTATTAAAGGGAGCAATTCGTGGTTTGTTGGGGTGAAAGAAGGCAACCGTCAATGCTTGGATGCAATGGATAACATTCCACACTGTTAATCTGCAGGCATATGTGAGGTAACAGTCTGTAAGACAGGGTACTTGCTATTTCAGTGGAGAGGGTTGACTGGAGCGACGTTGGTGCCCTCCTGTGGTTCCTGAGAGGAATTGCAGTCCAGGCTTTAATTGTGTAATCCTAATGCTGGGTATGGAGAGCTGCAGATGGAGCCGAGTTTGAGAGGAGAGGCAGGAGATCACTTGTGGCTGTGAGGATGGCGGTTTTGGTGGGGCTCTGACCGGCCCAATAATGGCAGTGAGGTTCAGTGCTAGGCGACGGGGAACTTGCCTGGCGTCTTCACACTTGCTAGAACGCCAGACAAGTGTCTCCGTCGGCTTTAACTAGGGAGAGGGGGAGGAGTCTCGTGACGTCACGGGTGACGTCACGAAGCTCCGACGGCAATACGAGCCGTGCTGAGAGAAGGATCAGGTGAGTCAGTTACACAGTTTTTGTGAGCTCCCATGTCCCTCTCCATACTTTTTCATCCAGCCTTCGGTTTCTACAGTAACCTCCCCCCATGACCAAGTGCGGCAAAGCCAGGGTTCTGCAGTCTACACCTAAAGGCCACCTTTTCGCTGCTTATTTGAGACCACATGTAAGAGACTTACCTGCAGAAAGACTCCTGCTCAAAAATGTGCAACCAAGTATGTAATCCATTGCCCAAAGTTCCTGGAAAACGCGCTTTAGCACGTGAACGCGCGCGTACGTGAACATTTATGCGCAACAGCGCACGTCCGTAAGCGTGCAGAAACGAGCTAATTAGCGTGCAGGTGCACGCTCATTAGCGTGCACACTATCCTATTTAAACAGACATGAAGCCATGACCAAGTTGCTGAGTGGTCTTCAGCTTGTCCCTGTGTGCCCTGTACTCTTTTCTTGTATCCTGACGTAATGTGTATGAACCCGGCTTGTGACCATTTGACTTCGCCTCCTCCACCTCATTCGGTACCTCTGCTCTCTGATCTGCTGTGTATGACCCTGGCTTACGTTTCCTGACCTTGCTCCTGATCTGTGATTCGGCACCTCAAGATTCGGCTCCCTGTGTATGACCTCGGCTTGAACCTGACTTCCCTCCTGGTCTGCCACTTGGTTGATCGCTCCATCAGCATCCTAAGCAACGACGTCCTGCTAGTGCTTCCTTGGCCTCATACCAGTTGCCTGCTCTGGTTTCAAGAGGTCCCAGTGTCATCTCGGTCCTGCCGATTCACCAGCTGGTCCAACGCACTCAAGCGCCTCCTCAAGAACTGGCCAGCCACCAGTACCGGCACCTGTGCTCCGCTCTGTCCTTACATCCCCTATCACTACTTCCAGAGGTGTGGGACAAGAGGTGCACGGACAGCCCCCTTCTCAGCTGAGTCTCCGGTCAGGTACGTGATACCACAGCGCTTTTTGTAGAGCTGCGGCCTTCAACACCGGAGCCATAGGCGTCCTCTCTGGGCCCTCCGGAAGAGGCTCCTTACTAGGGATGCACCGATACTCGTACTCACCCAAATGTTCCGATACTTATCCCAATACCGGAACTTCCAGTCAGAGGGAGATTTCCTCTGACTGGCAGTGCCGCAATGGAACATGGAGCCGGCTTCCCGGACAATCAGGAAGCCGGGCCGCGGGTAATGACTTGCAGCCCTTCTTTCTGTTTGGCCAGGAAGCCGGCTCCATGCTGTTTGGCCGGGAAGCCAGCTCCATGCTGATTGGCCGGGAAGTCGGCTTTACCAGCCAATCTGCATCGGGCCAGCCAAATAGCCAGCTTGATGCTGATTGGCTGGGATGCCGGCTTGCTGACCAATCCTCATTGAGCCGGCCAAACAGCATGGAGCCGCCTTTGGGGCAAATCAGGTAATGACCCGCCTCCCAGCTTCCTGATTGGCTGGGAGCCGACTCCCTGCTGAATTGGCGCAGAGCCGGCATCCCAGCCAAACAGCATGGAGCTGGCTTTCTGTGCAATCAAGAAGCCCACTGTGTCATTACCTACTGCCCGATTGCTTCCTGATTGCCTGGGAAGCCGGCTCCATGCTACTGGAAGTACCAGTATCGGTACTTGGTATTGGCGAGTACCAAAATCTAAGTATCGGTACTCACACTCGATACCGAAAAACCGCTATCGGTGCATCCCTACTCCCTACCCATCTATAGATGCCATGTGGGACTCCCCAGATCGCAGTGGATGCGCCCGGCCGGAACGGCTGTCGCAAGGAGAAAATGCTGGGGCCGCACTACACTTTGAAGTGGCTGATTGGCACCTGTGGCCTGAGGTACGGCTGCTGGCACCAACGAACCTTGGAATCATTCACTCTGATGTTGCTGCATTGCATGGAGGGGCGGCTACCTCATGCTGGATGGCTTCGTCAGTGGGGTTTCTTCAGACCTCTTTAGTATCACCAATGGTACGTGTCCGGGATGTCCATTGTCCCCACTATTGTTCATCCTCCTCTTTAGAACCATTTCTGTGTATCATTCAGAACAATCCTAGTATCAGAAGGTTAAGCGTTCCTGGTGCTTAATACAAATTACAGATGAAATGTTGTTCTCCCTCACTTGCCCCAATGTTTCCCTTTCCAATTTGCTAGAGGAATTCAAAATCTGTGGGCAACTTTCCAGTCTCAAAATTAACTTAACTCCCAGAAGTTGGAATCCCTTACTGACTTTTTTCAATGTTAGGAAAACCTTTTCCTTTAATTTTCCTTTTATGCACTGTTGAATCCCTGCTTCACCAATGAAATGCGGGCCCTTTTTCAAAGTTTGGACTTTGTAATATTGTTAAAATGTCAATATTGCTTAAATGTTTTTATACTTTTTTTAATTCCCTGCTGGTCCATATTCCTGCTTTCTTTTTCAGATCGGTTACCTCCTTTTTTTTTTTTTACCAGATTTATTTGGTCTCATAAACATCCCAGGCTTACTGGTGTGGGGGTAGGCAGACTTCTAAAAAAAAAAAACTTTTCCGAGCCAACAAGAAGGCTCAGATTACAGTGGTTACAAATAAGGATCAGAGTAGCATTAACCCCTTCGTGACGGGAGACGTACACTGTACGTCCAGCCACAAAGGGACCAAATGACTTGTCACGTACACTACGTGACAAAAAAAGAAAAGTGTAAATAAAAAAAAAAGTGTAAAAAATAAAATAAAATAAGGGACAAATAAATGAATGTATTTATTGCATTTTTTTAGCTGTGCTGGTTTTGTAAAAAAAATACTACAAATCAAAACGGAAAAAAGTGTTTTTTTTTTAACGTTTTTTTCCTCTTTTTTTATACTTTATTTGTCCTAAGTGAGGCGTTAGACACACATATGTGATATAAATATGTAGCCCTATCTGTCCTCTAAAAAACAATATATAATATGTGTGGGTGCACTTTGTAAGAAAGTATATTACTGACGTGGAAGAATCACACAGCAAAAATGTCAAAAGTGTGTCAGTCATTTACGAACAGAAACTAAAAACAAGCTCAGTCATGAAGGGGTTAAAGTATCAAAAGTATATAAATTTATGGAAAATTACAAAATAATAGCACAACCCCATCCTACACCCCCATTAAAACTGGTTGACAACGTTGTCCACCTCATTCATACCATCACTCATACAGGCGCGCTGACTCAATTCATAAATAAAACATTTCTGGTAGAGCTCTAGGGGACTAAAGAAAACCAGGATGGGTCCCAGGTTTAGTGGAATAAAATCAAAAATGAATCTGTGTATAAGTTCATAGGTGACCATAAGGAAAACATTTCCGTTTTTAAATGAAATTCAGACTCCAGACTGATCCTTTTATAAGTCCCAGTACTTGAATATATGAAGGATGAATGCTGTTCAAAAGCACCAGGATTTAAGCAGTATAGTGATTCGATAAGGCAATCTCCAACCCGGAACTATGTAAGCTTATTACTGGTACTCACGATTTTAGTTCATACGGGTTTACTCAGAGTCTCTCAACATTTTAGATAGCTGTCAGTCCTGTTCGTGCCATTACCCCCGTGTATCACAAGCTCAACATATCGGTTCTCAGATGAATCTCTTTATCTCCTTCGTACTCCTTAGTGCTAATTCAAACCACTAGTAGACAATGATCTCCATTAGCAGTAAAGACCCATCCCGTTTTTCTTTAGTCCCCTAGAGCTCAACCAGAAATTATTTATATATGTATTGTGGCAGCCCGCCTGTATGAGTAATAGTATGAATGAGATGGACAACGTTGTCAACCAGTTTTAATGGGGGTGTAGGTTGGAGGTTATGCTATATGATGCGAGTCATGTGCTATAATTTTGTAATTTTCAATAAACTTTCAAAAGTTTTTTTGCGTGTCTTTATCGAGTTACGGATAGTTGAGTAATGCAAATGATTATCCAATTATGATGAAAGGGTTCATTAAGTGGTGTTTCTGTCTCTGGATAAGTACATCCTTTTCCTCCAACCCCCTGCATTGACACTCTGTCTCTGGAGGAGGAGGAGAAGCACGGCATCAGCGTCAGTATGGTGACGTCGGGGCGGTAGTGATGTCACGAAGAGGTGACACACTTCCAGTGGGACACTTCTGGGTTCCGTAACGCTGAGCTGAGCGTGAGTTCCAAGGTGGTTGACATGAGATTTAAGGAGGGGAATGGAGTGTAAATCTGGTGTGAGTGTGTGCAGTTCAATTGCAAGCGCTCGGGCCACGCTACATGACGCTGAGACATCTCGTACTGCCTGACTGGGTCCACATACAGCCAGGAGGGACACCAGGAGTGGGCCAAGTGCGGGGTCAGCAGACCCGTCACCATGCCTTCGGATGCTGGATCACAGGCTGCCTCTCCTGATCTGGGAGATTTGGGCACTAACGCAAAGGTAGGCGAGTTTTCGTTTGGGAAATTCCCTTCTACCTATCCCTACTTTCATTGGGGGCCTGCTTAGGCAGGGCAGAAGGGTAGTTCTCTACACTATATCCTGGGCTTTTGCGGTTCACTGGGTGAAGTGTTATTGCCAGGGGCACAGGGGCAAATTGAGTCCTTCTTATTTATACAGGTCAAGGCCCTAGATGATAAGCCTCTTGCTCAAGCTGGTACTTCTTGCCCAAAGGGTAGAAGATGCGCCTCTTGCAACATCAAGCAGTCGTCATCTTGGTCCAAACCCTTGTGCAAAGGTTGTGTAGAGAAGCTGGTATCCAAAGAATCAGCAGGCATATTTAAGGGACTTATGGATACCATGAAAGAGGAAATGGTCTCTACATTTCATCTTTCTCGTCTATCATTCAGAGTTCTGCTGGGCCTAGTTTAGGGGTGTAGAACAATCCGGGCCCTTCGGGAGAAGGTTGCTCAAGTGTTTACGCTGTGAGTTTAGTAAGTGGCGAGGCACCCAGTGATTGTTTGCGCGGTCCTTGTGGGGAATCCAATCAATCGGAGGAAGACTCTGAAGCAGAATTCCAGGAACCAAAAAGGGCTAAGTACCTGTTCCCATCGTTCGAGACTGCTGAATGGTTAAAAGCCATCTGGGACATTTTAGGTTGGAAGGATGAGTTGACAAAACTCTCTGTCCATGATAAAATGTACAAAGGGCTTCATACCACCAAGGGCCACACGTTTCTGGTCCACAAATCCCTGAAAGATGTGATACAATCTGAATGGGAACAACCTGAATAGAGGATATTATTTTTGTTTAGCCTTAAACGCAGATTTCCCTTTACTGAGGAGGACGCAGAGTTTTGGAAACATGCCCAAAATTGGACGTGTCACTCTCCAAGGTTTCAAAGCAGTCTTATTTATCGTTTGAAGATATGGGGGCATTGAAAGACCTTATGTACAAAAAGACAGAGTTTTTGCTCAGGATAGGTTGGCAGGCCGCCCAAGAGCTGGGCCTTTAAAAATGGAAAGGGGAAAAAGTGGTTTTCTCTTTAACCACCTTCAACCTGGGCCCAAATCACAATGACTCTACGGTCAAGGTGGGAGGGAGACTGAGGGACTTCCTCCCACGTTGGATGGCCCTGACAGACAACAATTTTGTTCTGGAGCTCATCAGATCAGGCTACAAAATAGAATTAAGAGGACTCCTCCCGTCCAGATTTTTAGTTACCCCCCCCCCCTCGCCAGGGACCTGGAGAAGGCGAGGTCTATGACGATATCCCTTCAGGAATTGGTGGAACAAGGTCATTGTTCCGGTTCCAAAACAAGAAGAGGGCAGGGGGTTTTATTCCCACATATTCACAAGAGTAAAATGGCCAGGAAAATGCAGGTTGATTCTAAACGTGAAACCCTTAAACAGGATAGTGAGATGCAAAAGGTTCCGTATGGAGTCAATATTTTCAATAAGAGACTTGATGCCACAGGGAGCGTTCCTGGCACCAGTAGATATCAGGGATGTTGCGGTTTGTGGTCAATGGACCAGCTGGGGTTCTCCATTTTTAGTACAGGGCACTGGCCTTCGGTCTGTCGCCCTCTCCGAGGATTTTTACCAAAGTGCTAGCAGAGGCTCTTGCCCCCCTAAGGTCGCGAGGAGTTAGGGTCGTGCCGTATGTGGACGACCTTTTATTTTTTGCCCCTTTAGGGGACCTACTCTAGCAGAAGTGGAACATCGCCATCGGACACCTGGACAGTCTCGGGTGGCTCCTAAACAGGGAGAAGTCCCAGCTGGTCCCTTTGCAAACTGTGAAATACTTTGAGGTACTGGATAGATGCCCGCAACAGGTTGGTATCCCTCCCTCAGGAGAAGGTCTCCTTGCTAAATACAGAGGCAATGAATCTTTGTTTAGCGAAGCATCCTGCAGGTCAATCATGAGTGTTCTGGGGTTGATGACATCAGCCATGCCGGCGGTCTTTTGGGCACAGTTGCTGTCACGTACCTTAAAGGAGTCTGAAATGTCGAGGGTGGCCTCTCTCACTTCTCTGGTCCTGGGGCACCTGGATGGGCCACAGAACACCAGGGCACAGAGGGGCAGGAGTGCCAGTAGTAGCAGAATCTGTTGAGCAGGAAATGCAGAGATGGGTGCAGGTCAAGTAGGCAATGGATGAGCAGAATAGTCAGGACAGACCGAGGTCATCAACTTGCATGTAACGCAGTACAAAGGATGAGGCAGGAACAACGTCCGGGACAAGCCGAGGGTCTAAGCACTGGAGAGAAGCAGAAGGGTCAAGCCAAGCCGGGTCAAAAAGAGATACACACTTCAGGAACAGGATACAGGAACACAGGGAAGCTGACAAATCTGACCGCAAAGGAGGTCTGGTGGTCACAGTCTTAAATAGCCCAGAGGGTGCCAAACATTACGTCGGCGTGTGCACATACGCGTGCATGTTCATGCAGATGCATGTTCATGGGCTGCACCAGGTGCATTCGCATGTGCAAACTGCGGTGTAAGAATCCTGGGTCTGGCTTCCTGACAGTTGCATTTCAGGCCCCTTTCTCTTTAGCCAGTGGGGTGGAGAACCAGAGTGCCTAGACAAGAAGTTGTTACTAACAGACCCAGTCAAGCATTTATTACTTTGGTGGATGGACAGTCAGAACCTTGGGGGGGATACCGTGTTTCCCCGAAAATAAGACACTGTCTTATATTTTTTTTTCCCCAAAAAATCCACACTAGGTCTTATTTTCGGGGATGTTTTAATGTCAGAAGTTACCTCAGTGACTGAGGCTTAGTCACCTCATCTCACCTCACTCCGACCCCACTGGCCATGCCGCGCCGCTGCCTGCTGGGAAATGTAGTTTTCTGCCCGGTGGCAGCTCTCTAAGCAAAAGTCGAGGCAGACAGGTGCCTGCTGATTTTCGAGACTCGGGCGGCATGCGGGAGCTGCGGCACAGCAGTCAGTTCCCACCGTGTACTCTGGTTGCTCTCTGAGCCACCCCACCCCCAAATGACAGAATACCAGGCCCCCCTCCCAGCCTCGCCACCCCCTTCCTACGGCCCTGCCAGTGGCGCAGACAGTGGACAATGCGGTAAAGTGCATGCTACCGTACCAGCAAACTAGGTCTTTTTTTTCGGGGTAGGTCCTGTATTACAGGAATCTCTAAAGATAGTGCTAGGTCTTTCTTTCGGGGTAGGTATTATTTTCGGGGAAACACGGTAGGTTATGGAGTCAGCCAGAACCACTCAGGGTCACCACAGATGCCAGCGCTTGGGGGTGGGGTGCCCACCTTTAGGATCTCATTGGCCAAGGGACGTGGGATCGCGTTTGGTGGAACAAGTCTTCAAACATGAGAGAGTTGAAGGCAGTGGGCCTTGCCCTCTTGCATTTTCATCGACAAATAGAGAGATAACGTGTTGGTACTGTGAGACAACACCACAGCAGTGGCGTTCGTAAACCGACAAGGAGGGGACCAGGTCACAGGCCTCGATGACACAATCTTGTCTTGGGCCGAAAGCAAGCTCCTTTCTCCGACAGCTGTTAATTTGAAAGGAAGCTTGAATTGTTTAGCGGATACCAACAGCGGGAGGGAATGACAGAAAACGGAATGGTCTCTGGATGCACAAACCTTCCATTGGATAGTCAGGGCATGGGGGTTGCCAGAAGTAAACCTATTTGCGTGAGCAGCAGCAAACAAGAAAGTAGAACGATTTTTCTCCCTCACAGAAAGCGACAGAGGTCTGGGGGTGGACGCCCTTGCCCACCCTTGGAAGTTCCGGTTGGTGTATGTGTTCCCCCCTCTGCACTTGATTCCAAAAGTTATAAGGAAACTGGAGAGGGAGGAAACATCATTAATGCTGATTGCCCCATTTTGGCACAAGAGGCCTTGGTTCACTGCCCTTCTGGATCTGAGCAGGGAAATCCCTTTACCTCTTCCACTGAAAAAAAATCTGTTGACGCAAGGATCGGTGCGTCACCCACAGTTGCAGGTACTGCGTTTAACGGCCTGGTTTCTGAGAGTGACATCTTAAGGTCTTAAGGCCCTGGGTAAGGGGTTTTCTGAAAGAGTTGTGTCCACTCTCCTAGAAAAGCTTCCACATCAGCCATCTACTACAAGGTGTGGAAGGTTTTTTCCACCTGGCGGGATAGACAGAGAGTCACCACAGTGGGAAAGGTGGCACAGGTGTTGGAGTTCCTGCAGGAAGGTTTAGATAAGAACCTTGCTTGCAGCACTTTAAAGGTGCAAGTTTCAGTACTATCCAACTTTTTGGATGTTAGGCTAGCAGGGGACTCCCTTGTCAAGATTCCTGAAGGCAGCAGGTAGGTTGAGATCCCCAAAGCTTAAAAACTTTCCTGCCTGGGTCTGTTGTCCTTCAAGGGTTCCTCAGACTACCTTTTGAACCAATTAAGGACTGCTCCATCAGAGCGCTCACTTTGAAGACAGTGCTACTGGTAGCTTTAGTATCTGCCAAGAGCGTGAGTGAAATACATGCATTTTCTATGCGGGAACCGTATTGCACAATCTTGACTGACAAAATTGTGCTGAGACCTGACCCAGCTTTCTTACCAAAAGTGGCCTCTATTTTTCACAGGATGCAAGAGGTCATCATACCGTCATTCTCAACTAAACCGATGAATGACACAGAAAGGGGATGGCAGGGCATCGATGTGAGACGATGTATGCTGGGAGTATCTGTCTCAGACTAATGAATGGAGGAAGTCGGATAACCTCTTTGTCCTATTCCATGGTCCAAGTAGGTAGTACAACTAGGTGGATTAGAGTTGCCATTTCCGAGACTTACCACTCCCAGGGTTAGACGTTACCTGGAAATTCCATGGTCACATTCCACCAGAGCCTGGGCTACCTCAAGGGCAGAAAGAGCAGGGGCATCACCAGATCAGATCTGCAGAGCAGCCACCTGGTCCAGCTTCCAGACATTCGTCAGACATTACAGAATCGATATACTGACTCAACAGGACCAAGCTTTTGTCAGGAAGGTCCTGCAGGCAGCCCTAAGTAAGCATGGTTCTTGCTTATCCTCTCATTGGTTGTCCTGGAAGATGACTGGGGAAAACATAAGTTAGTTACCTGTTTCCAGGAAGCTTCCAGGACAGGGTTTGAGAACTTACTCATGTAATGGCCTTCGGTCCTTGAAAGTACTGAGGTGGGATTGTAGGAGTGTCTTTTTAAAGAAAATCTAATGTGGATGATATGTTTCCTGTTTCAGGTGGGCGGAGACCTCTCTCATTGGCTGTCCTGGAAGATTCCTGGAAACAGAGTTACCGGGTACAGGGCTGTGAAATTCCTATTGCCCGTTGCCTGGGACATGCAGTTCCGAGCGCCGGGTAGGTAGTTTTTTTTCTACATTTAGCCCTACTTCGGGCAAGCAGGGCTAAATTTAGAGCGCGGAAGCTGCCACTCCTTTTGTACGGTTGTCACAAGTGATCAGCTACCCAGATCACTTGTAACAGCCTGCTTGTCCCGCCTCCTGTGGGCAGCGCCACTATGTAACCTGAAGAAGGGGAAGAGCCAGAGCGGGGCCCTTCTCCCCAGGGCCCAGGGTATTTCATAGGACGTCTTCTAGGCTGTACACACTGACAGGGGTGTATGAGGGCAGCTGCACTGCCTGCTTCCACTAAGGTGCAAGGCAATGTCTGGTATCGGTCTGTCCCTGCATCCTCATCTTCCACATGACCATCTTATGTGTATCTGAACTGCTGGAGCACTACAAATCCCAGCATGCCAGGAGCTGCCAAGGATGCAGTTATCCCAGAGGAGCTATGTATCCAGTCCCAGTAAGGGGGTGGGGTGTGTGTGTGTGCGACAGCTTCTGTGATTCATTGGAAAAATATATCACCAGCCCTGCAAGGGATACAGGTGCAGGTCTACAAATAGAGAACCAGAGATGCCGGCTGTATGTTGAGAAAGGATCCTGCAAAGCCCCGAAACTGGTTGATGTCTGACCAGTGGAGGCTTTAGGTGAAACTCAAATGTGAGGCCCCACTTAGACCCATAATGTACAAAATTCAAATAAGAATTAAAAAGGACAGCTAGGAATTTACATCTCCTAAGATTTGTATTTGTGTCTCATTTCTAATTCTACAAATGTCTATATAGTGGTCAGACATGTCGGTACAGTGGGTGGTCAGTGGTCTGGCATGTCGGAACAGTGGGTGGTCAGTGGTCTGGCAGTGGGTGGTCAGTGGTTAGGCATGTTGGTACAGTGGGTGGTCAGTGGTCAGGCATGTCGGTACAGTGGCTGGTCAGTAGTCAAGCATGTCCAACTATTTTTTTTTTCCCTTTTAATTTGTAAAATGTTCATCTTTTCCATGCTTTCGGTGTCCTTGTCTCACACGGTTGTTGCACCACTTTTGTATTGAATGACACCCATCCAATTCCTTCCTGTGAGGCTAGGCTGTCATTGACACACCCTCTGTGTACAGCGTCATCCCTCAGCCTAGGTTTACAGTGTACTGCTGTCTGTGTTGCAACATCTTGAGTGCTGTTCTGTCCAGCATTGAAGCCTGCCCACAGACTGATGCCGGAGAAGAGGAACAACATTCATCATGTTGCTCCACTGAAACAAAGTGGCTATGTATGCTAAAATATGCTTTTTTAGCAGCTGGAGTTTGGTGTTAAATTGAACTGAATTTCCATTTTGACCACTGTTGTACTAGCAGTTTAATGATTGATTTTATTTGATGCCTGGAGTTATTTAGCATGTAAAATTATTTAACTCAGTAATGCAGAAGTATAATTTCGTATTTTTTCCCTTTTAGGTGTTTAAGCATACAAGTCAACAGGAAGGATGCAATCCTGATGTATGGGTTAATTTGGCTTGTGCATATTTCTTTCTGGGAATGTATAAAGATGCAGAGGAGGCAGCCAATAAAGGTAATATTAAAAGAGGTAAAATGGTAATGAATACTTTATTTGTATATTTAGGGGTCTATTTTTAAACGATTCCCAGAGCCATTTGCCCAGCGAATCTCTGTGGAATGTTCGTTTCGTGTGAATAGAACAGCAAAAACAAATGTTCTTACTATGTTTTCAAATGTTATAATGCATTATGGCCACTAGATGCATCTGAGGAGCATACCGCAGGAAATAATATGTATTTATTTAGGCGAGGTGCAGGTCAGGACGTCATCCGACCCTTCTCTCCACCTCATTTTATCAGAGAACGCCTTGTATTCGTTGAAAAAAAATAATAAAGGGCATTCTCTGAATGGTGGCAGTGCTAAACTATGCAGAAAAAAAGGTAAAAGAAAGGGTTTGTTTAGAGATGTATATTGAACCATGCATGAAAATATATCAGATTTATTGTACATAAAATGTTTCAGTTGATAAAACTCATAAATAACATTGTTACATACATTAGTGGATATAATATCCCAGTTTTGACCAACATGATTCATCCCTTCTTAGTGGGTAGCCCAAAATACATAAATTAATTTACTAAAATTCTAATACATATCAGCCATGATTCATTCCAAATTATCCATTCATTGTATAATCTCCAAGTTATGTCTATCAAAATTCGTGTTTCGCATTTAAGCTTCTTCAGGGGATCGGATTCATCTTTTATGGAGTGCCTGGAGGTGGGTCGACGTGAGGAGGACCAGGATGAGGTGGGTGGCTATGTCTAGCCCTGCCATCGCATACCGTCCATCATCTCTACCGGGACCCCGGGGCCTCAAAGGGAGGAATGCCCTAGGCAGTGTAAGAGAGTCAAACCAAACCCTATTCGGAACGGTGACCTAATTCTGATCAGAATTAGGTCACCGTTCCGAATGGGGTTTGGTTTTTCTGATCAGAATTGCAAAACTGTGAACCTGGCCTTAGAAAGATATAGCAAGCTGGCTTTAGAGTCTTTTTTGTGGTCTTTGACAATTAATTACTTCACAATACATTCAACAAGAGAGATCAGAGATTGCTTGTTTTGAAGCTCTTTTACTGATGGTTAACAGGGGTGTGGAATTCGTATCGCCGAACGCCTGGGACATGTAGTTCCGGGCGCCGGGCAATTGTTTTTTTCAGTGTTTTAGCCCTGCTGCGGACAAGTAGCAGGGCTGATTTTTTTTTAACTGAGCGGCTAGAGCGGGGGGCGTGGAGTGGTGATGGAGCCGTGACAGAACAGTGCGCGATCCGTGATTGCCCGGTCATAGTACATGAAACCGAACGGATGGCTGTGCGGTCACTGAATCGCACACCACTGCCGATCGCGCTGGCAGTGCCATTATTTTCTAATGGCACCCCAGTCGTGTCAGGCAGATCGCACGGTTTCCCGCCGAAATATCGCCCGGGCAGTCGTGCACGATCGCATTTGAAAATACTGCGCGATGGGTGTCGCGAGTAAAGGTACATGTACCTTTTTTCAGTGATTGCCATGCAGATGTAACCCCAAACATGCGGATGCAACCGCTGTATACAACCACACACGATTGCACGTCCCAGGATTGCCCAAGTCTGCACCAACCCTAAAGGGTAAATGCACTTTCCCAAGTAGTTGGGAAAATGGAATTACCCGCACAAATGTCCCTCCCGCTATACTTCCAGACCACCAGTACGGGTGTACTATCTGTGCATGTTCCATGTATTCTGAATTTCGCTCGCAAATTGCAAGCACTCGTTGGTCAACGCGGTCACCTGATGACGTTGACCAATGAGAAGTGCTTCCTAGCACTGCTAAATACGGTTTTGGTTAAAATATTTTTTTTGTATCAGGAGAAATAGATTGTGGGGGCGTGTCCTGGACATGGCGGCGCTCAGATGTGCTTAGCGTGAGCTCTGAACACGCTACCTGCAAATCAGACATCCTGGACTCAGACGAATCCCCAAATTCCTACCGAAAATATGAACAAGAAAACCACGCGTGCGGGAGCCTCAAAAACTTCCTCTACCAGCATCAAAAAATACCTAGCGGTAGAGCAGTCGGGCTCGTCTACCCCACGCAACGCGGCTAAGACTGGCTCACAGGATATACGCTCAACACACTTGTCACCTTGAGGAATGGACCCTGAGTCATCCTACCTTCGGCCTGGGACCCGAGACGAGCGGGAGCCCCGGTATATCACCTCGATGGACGAACTGGTGCGTACTCTTCCCACTAAGTAAGATTTGGCAGACATGCTTTGCACCCTTGAGAACTCATTGAAAGTCGACATCCTGTCGCTCAGAGGTGAGGTCACCCACCTCCTTCATAGAGTGGAGGAGACGGAGAGCCGATTGGACAGCCACGCCACTGCCATAACGGCTCTGCAGTCCCACCTCCAGCTCGCGGCCAAGACGCAAAGAGACCTCTCATATCGCCTCGAAGACCAGGACAACCGGGGACGCTGCAATAACTTGCGGGTAAGGAGTCTATCTGAGGCGATCTCTGATCGTGACTTGGCGGACACACTATGGGGTATCTTTAATTCTACACTGGGAAAGGCCCCCGACACTCCCCTTAAGTTCGATAGGGCGCATAGAACACTCCGTCCACGGGGTCTACAGAATGAAACATCCAGAGATGTGATATGCCGCCTACACTACCACACAGATAAGGAAGCTATTTTGATGAAGCTCTGGGAGAGTCCGCTTATAGATTTTGAAGGCGTCCACCTACAAATCTTCCCTGACCTGGCTAGGGAGACCCTTTTCAGACGCAGGGCTCTGCGTCCGCTGCTGGAGCTTCTTCGCTCTAATAACATCCAGTATCGATGGGGCTTTCCGGCCTGTCTAATTGCTAGAAGGCAAGACGTCAGTTCTTCGCTTCCCTGAAGACTTAGATGCATTTTCTGAATCTCTGCGTATCACCATACCGAAACTACCGGAATGGGGTGACTCTTTGCCTTCCCTTCCATCACTGACGGACCAACAATGGAGGTCAGTGGGCACTATCTCCTCGTCTACCCGACACAATGTTTGAAAGAACAATGTATGCCTTTCTCTCTAACTCTACCTAAAGTATGGCCCCTTCTGTTAAAGCCAAGCTTAACTGCTAAAAACTTGCTGAATATGGGCCGAGGAACATGTACAGGTGAAACTCGAATAATTAGAATATCGTGCAAAAGTAATTGCAGTAAGTGCTGCAAAAGGGGCCCAAACCAAGTACTGAGTACATATGCATGCTTTGTACTTTTCAGAGGTCCGATATTGTTCTATGTACAATCCTTGTTTTATTGATTGCATGTAATAATCTACTTTTTTGAGGTTGTGGATTTGGGGTTCTTGGGGTTTTCATGAGCTGTAAGCCATAATCATCACAATTATGACAAATCACGGCTTGAATTATCTTGCTTTGCATGTAATGAGTCTATCTCATATATTAGTTTCACCTTTTAAGTTGCATTAGTGAAATAAATGAACTTTGCACGATATTCTAATTATTCGAGTTTCACCTGTATGTTGGTTTTTTTTTTTCCCTCTGAGTCACAACGGCCTTTTCCATCTGGCCGAATTTAGGGTGTACTACTACTGAGACCTTGGTGAATATATTTGCTTATAAATAAGTAGTGTTAATGTTAATGCAATGCTAACGATACGAATTTTGCGGGTGCGTGCTGACCTGGGCGACAGTGGAAGTGAATAAGTGCTTCGGCTTCCCTGGCGGCCTAGGGTTAGGCTTGACCGGTAGCGCCTCTTTTGGCCATGGCGTTTTCCCCCTGCAAAAGGTGCATATGGTTCCAAGAGAACCCGTTTTGGTAATGTTATATCTCAGTGTTTCTGTTCTTTTTTTTTTTCAAATTCTTTATTTAACAAAACAAAATCACCGATGACCAAGCATGATCATCAAAGACTCCATCCAGAGGCCAAAGTAATCAATAATCGTATTACATTTCCATTAGTGTACATACATCAGGAAACTAAGATACTAGTAAATCATCCTGCGCCCCCAGAATACCTTATGAAAACAGATATCTTGTGCCGTCATTAGTGAAATCCTTTGTTCTTTTTAAGCGTATTCAAGTATGGGAGAAAGAGAAGAAAAGAAAAAAAAAAGGGAAAGGAGGAGGAAAAAATGCTAGTTGGGGGGGAGGGGGGGTTGCCAAAGGGAGGAAAAGAGGACAGCCAAAGAGAGAGGGATGAAAAAGGAAGGACCCTTCGCCTGTGATCCAGGTGTACCTCCTCCGCTATGCCCCTCAGAGCAACTCCCTGTACTCCGAGGAATCAGCAAACAGATCCCAGTAGAACCAGGTTTGAGAAAAGGCCTCTGTTCGGTCCCCTAAAGCTGCTGTCAGATTTTCCATCTCTCTAATCTCAGATACTCTGTTAAGCCAGTGAATTCTGTAGAATCTCTTCCTTGAGGGTATATGAGTGAAGGCAGCAAAGAACATCTCTCGGCTGAGCCATGGAAGTATTTCGTGGGCCAAGGGTTCTGTGTACCCTGTCGATCGCTATGTCTGAGTGGGCAGGGCGTTCCAATAGCAGGTTGAATATGCCTGTCACAGTAGAGCGTAGATCAGCAGGTGCCGTAGCCTCAGGGATTCCCCTAATACGAACATTCTGCCTGCGACTGCGGTTTTCTAGATCATCCACTAGCAATTGAGTAATGCGAGAAGACATATCTCCACATGTATGATCCAGAGCATGAATAGCCCCTCGAAGGGAGGACTGACCCTCCTCCACCTTAGCGACTCTAGCTTCCACCTCTGTCACCTGTGTACGGACAGTGGCAATGTCCTGTTGTAAAGCGTTTTCCACACGTGCAGCTAAGGCCTCAAAGTCATTCCTAGTGGGCAGAGATTGAATAAGATGCCAGAGGGCCTTTTCCCCAGGAGTAGCGGCAGCCAAAAGTTCAGAGGGAAGGCTGACCCCCCTCACCCGCAGCTGATACAGTGGTGCACCCTATAGGTGATGCAGACTGGGAATGATCCCCCTGAGAGGCCGCCTGGAACAGCAGCACAGGCCCTCGATCACCTTCGTCTGAGTCCGATGAATGTGAGGGGGGGAAAGAGTGAGTGAGCCCCGGAGACAAATCGCTAAGTGGGGAGCAGGGTGGCATGGTATGGTCCCCTACCTCTGAAGCGCTGGCTCGAGAAGAGGAGGGCTTATGTGATAGCGCTGGTTCCTGTCCACGAGGTGGGGCCGCAGGCGCCATCTTAGGCGTGGATGCTGCGGGACCTGACCGCTGACTATTCCCCTGCAGGAAGCGATCCATGGCGGTATGCGGGCGGCCGGAGGAACGTCGTTTGTTTCTCCTCTTCCCCGGCAACATGTATCAGCGGGGCTGCTCGTGTGGTAAGCTGAAAGGCAGTCTAAGAATGTTGCTGGCCCGGGAGCTCCGTATCAGTGCGGCTTCACTCTTCCATGCCGAAGCCACGCCCCCCGTGTTTCTGTTCTTTGACACTGAGGAATAGGATTGGGGACTCCTTCCTCGATCTTTCTTTTTTAATTTTATGTCTTTCTCCCCCCTTTTTCCACTCCCCACCTGCTCCCCATGTCTTTCACTCTGTCCTTTCCCCTACTTTCCTTGTCCACCTTTTTCGTGCGAAGATTCCTAAAGGAGATTGTGGGGAGAAGAGTAGATGTGCAACCCGATGGCGGACATTAAAACAATTAGTTATAATGTTCGGGGTCCTAATACACCTTTTAAGCGGCACGCCTTATATAGGGAACTGTTAGCATTAGATGGGGACATAGTATTTCTTCAAGAAACACACATTGCACACACTTCCAATGTTAAACTATACTCTCGCCAATACCCTATGTGGTACTATGGTACCTCTCCATCTAGTAAGCCATCGGGCTGCACAGACGTCTCCCATTCAGTCTCCTCGAAATGAAAACAGATTCTGCCGGGAGATCCTTATTCTTGCGAGGGAAGATAGGGTAGCAGATATACACCCTTGCGAATATCTTTGGCCCAAATCAATCTCAGACATCATTTTTTAAATCATGCTTTAAACTCCCTTACGGAATTCCAAGCGGGTATAACATAAAGACCTGATCCGCTCCTATTTGACCAACCTCTCATTTCCCCAAATTGATCAGACGACCTTGATTTCATTGGAAGCCCCAATATCTGAACTAGAACTCAGTAGGGCCATAGCCACCTCCCCAACCGGAAAAAGTCCCAGCCCAGATGGGTTCCCACTAAAATATTATAAAACTTTTCAATCCTTGTTAATACCACAATTATGCACTTACTTAAATTCTTTTGTCCACAGGTAAAGCACCAGAACCAGCCACTCTACACGCCTATATCTCAGTCTTCCCTAAACCCGAAAGGGATCCAGCTGTGTGCAGTACTTACAGGCCTATTTCTTTACTAAACACCGACATTAAACTTTACGCTAAAATATTAGCCAATTGCTTGGCGCCATTACTATCCCATCTTATCTCAGCCGACCAGACTGGATTCATTCCGGGAAGAGAGGCTAGGGACAATACGCAACGAGCATTGACGCTGATTAATCATGCTTCCACATCAACCCTTCCGACCATGATTCTGTCTACCGACGCGGAAAAGGCGTTTGACAGAGTCGATTGGGACTTTTTAACAACCACGCTTGAACACATTGGACTTGGCCCCAGAATGTTACACTCTATTAAAACCCTTTATCACAAACCCACGGCACAAATTAAGGTTAATGGTAACCTATCTTACGCCTTTGAACTTCACAATGGCACGCGTCAGGGTTGCCCTTTATCACCTCTTTTATTCGCACTTTGGAACCCTTGCTTATTTCTATCAGGAATAACATAAGCATCAGAGGTGTTGAAGTGCAAGGTTATGAACACAAAATAGCGGTTTGTGCCGACGACATTCTTTTTTTTGTGAGACAGCCTAGAATCACATTTCCTAACCTCCTCAAGGAATTTGAACAATATGGTTTAGTTTCGAATTTTAAAATAAATTTACATAAATCTGAAATATTAAACCTCACAACCTCCAACCTCTGCTACGGAATGTCAACATATACGAGACTCTCTGCCGTTTATGTGGAGAACTCGTAAGCTGAAATACCTAGGAATATTTCTGACTTCTAAATTTTCAGACTTGATGCAATGTAACTATGTTCCTTTATTGAACAGTATAAAGGCGGATCTCTTTAGATGGACCAATGATCGCCCTTATCTCACTCTGATAGGCAGGATTAATGCCATTAAAATGAATATACTCCCGAGGGTGTTATATCTGCTACAAACACTGCCTATCTCCTTACCAGAAGGTTATTTCAAGACCCTACGTAGAGTGGTAGACAAATACATATGGAACCGTTCCAAAGCTAGGATCTCTCGCCAAACTCTCACTAGGACCAAACAGGGGGAGGCTTAGCTCTCCCAGACTTCAGCTTGTATTATTATGCCGCTGCCCTTAACAGAGTTTTGGACTGGACATTTCAGAAGGGGATTAAACGGTGGGTTGACTTGGAAATTTCCCTGGCTGGCCAACCCTTATCGACGATATGTTGGATCCCACCGGAGTATAGAGAGCTCCGGAACTCCACCTCCCCCTTGACTAAGTCCACTCTGACCATATGGTCTAAAATATACTCCCAGCTAGTAGGTCCTTACAATTCCCCTTTATTGCCATTGCTGGGTCACTTATTTTATCCTCCAGGCCGCATGGACAGTGGCTTTCGCCATTGGACCGATGCTGAATTTTTTAGGTTGCATGAGGTCACGCAAGAGTCTGGCCTTGTAACACTGCAACAAATACAGAATAAGTTTGGTGTGAGACCTCTTGACGAATGGCGGTATCGCCAGCTACACCATTTTGTCTCTTCTCTTCCTAAACCGCTTAGATCTCCTAAAAACTTACATCCGTTGGAGAACTTACTGTCACAATCCGATCCTCCACCACATGGTCTGTCGCAAATATATAAAATCTTGCTTTCAGCTCGGGCAACTCAAGCTCCGTCATACCTATCACACTGGGAGGCAGACCTGGGTACCACTCGACAGGACCTCAGAAAAAACGATTGCTTACCCTCAATTTCTCATCCTCCATTAGTACATATGTAGTAGAGGCCTCATTTAAACTACTGGCGTGGTGGTATTACACACCGGACCGCCTTCATGCGATGCATCCAGTACATTCTCCAGAATGTGGACTCGTAGGCACTCACGGACATATATGGTGGTTTTTTCACCTTAGGTAACTTGCAGCCTAAGGTGAAACCTTGGCTGCAAGTTACCCCCCCCTATTGCATCCATAACGGGGCAACCCCCTCCTACCGACCCTTGGGCATGCTTATTACATATGTCAGATGCATCGCCTGTAAGGTATAGGAAATCACTGATGCCACATTTATTGAATGCTGCAAAGTTCCTTATTCCTAAATATTGGAACACCCCTGTGGTGCCTCCAATTGGGGAATGGATACATAAAGTTGACTACCTATGTCTGATGGAGGAACTTACCGCGGCGAGACAAGAACGTATAACTGCGTTCGAAACCATTTGGTCCCCCTGGGTTACCTTTAAAGCTACGCCTATATATACGCAGCTGGCTTGCTAATTAATTAACTTTTACTGGAACTCTTTGGATTAAATCATAAGATGTAAATATTGCTGACCTATAAGTTGTCTATTAGAATAACGGGAATTGTAGAGTCTGTAGAGTTAGTCGCTTGCAAAAGGGCAGCAATGTAAGGATTGAATGGGTTTTTGCACGGACAGTTTCCCCCTTTACCCCGAATAGTTTCACTACACCCCCCCCTCTCCTTTCCCCCCTTTTTCTCCTTTTTCCCCTCCTTTCTGTAAATGTGGAGCATTCTACCTTGTATGATTTTGGTTTTTAAGGTGCAGACACATGAGTAAAGCAATGTTTTATCATGCTGAGAGGCAGAGAAATGTGCCTGCCTACTAATGGCGGCCTGCACCTGAAATGTGCTTGTTTTGTTTGAAATGTAGTTGTCCTGTTTGAAATGTATTTGTCTTGTCTAACAAAATTATACTTCAATAAAAATTGAATATTTAAAAAAAAAAAAAGACAAATAGATTGTCATGAGGGACAAGTAGATCCGGCCCCCGCTTTAGCCCTTTGACAAGTAGTTTTTTCAAAAATTTACACACCCCTGGGTTAAGAATATGTAAATACTATAATGTCTATATTCTGGGCACAGGTGCACTTTAAATTAGAACAACTGTCAAACCTTTTTTTTTTTTTTGCATAAAATGGGGAAGGGGGAGAAGAGAGATTTCCTCCCACTTCCTGTCCTGATGAGAAAACAGGACATAGAGGACACAAGCAATACAAATCTGACAAAGGTTCTAACCCTCTCCTACTCCACTAATACAAGTAGTTTTATTTGTCCGTGTCTCGATTGAAGAAATTCTTCCCCATTCCTATTACAGGAAGTTACTGGAAATCCATGCTGCAGGGGCACATACCGCTAAAGGAGCCTTATAGATGTTCTACCCCTTCTTTATTTTATTCAATTAAAAAAACAAAAAGCTATAGGCTAAATTTCTTTTTTTTTTAAATTGCAATAAGCAATAAAGTCATCAATAAACTGGTGGAAAAAAAAAAAGATAAAGATGATACGTAGTAGCTGTCAGTTGAAATGTCTAGTGCGCCTAGATAAATTTGTGCAGCAACAAGAATTAACATTAGTATCCAAAAAGAAAATTTTAAACTGGTAATAAAAGTGTAGAGAATAAGTCTAGAGATGATGAAGCGTATAACAGGAGGAAACATAGAAAAGGGGAAAAAGAGGCAAAGGTAAAATCTGTACCTCAATGTCACGGGATAAGGGGAAGAATACCAAATACGTCAGACCGGTCCAGGAGTCGCCAAGGGGACCACACCCGTTCAGATTTGAAGATGGAATTATTGAGTCCAGTTGTGAGATATTCCAAGTTGTGTATGTCATGAATTCTTCGGAGCAGATCCAAATGAGACGGGGGCAGGTTGTCGCCATTTTAAAGCCATAAGGCATTTGGCTGCTGTAAGGACATGATTAATAATGATAAAGGATTTTGTACTGATTTTTTTGTAAAGAATGGAAATCGATGTTTTCCCAGCATTAGTCCAATTCGCCTCCCAATCCTCCATGTTCAATGCCCGACCCAAAGCTTTTTCCCATTTAAGCATGTATTTGTGTTTGGCGAAAGGATCAGTGGAGAGTGAGTTAATGAGTCTAAATATATCTTAAAGTAGTATTAAGGTCTGGGTGTTTTTTACCTTAATGCATTCTCTGCATTAGGGTAAAAACGGCCAAGCACCTTTTTTCTACCCCAGTCACCCCCCCCCCACAAGGGGCGTGGCCTGCCACAGGGCTGTGTGTGTCTATGGACGCACACAGCCACTGCGTAAACGTGCGCGGACGGGTGCCTCCATTAGAACGATGGTGGCACCCGTGCCGGGGGTGGTAAGAAAAGCGCTGCGGGGAGCCACTAGAAAAAGAGGAATTAGAAACTTTTAAAGAAAAAAAGCAACAGCCAAAGGAGGGTCTCCTGAAAGGAGAAATAAAATTTTAAAAAAGGCTTTAATATCACTTTAACCCCTGCACGACTGGAGATGTACACTGTACGTGACCAGTTATTGAGGGTTTTGAAATACCGGTAACTGCCTCAGTATTAAATAGTTAAGCTTTTGTAAAAGGTTCTTTCTTTCATCAATGAAAGAAGAAGCTGTTACAAATACATGCCTCTGCATTTGACAGGTGAAATGGCAGCAGCAGGGCATGACTCATTGCCTTGCTATTTCACTTGGCAAGTCCCGATGTTTACAGGCTTTGTAAAGATACATTTCAGCAATAAGAAATATATTTTGTTTGCTGAAATGTATCAAACTTCTGACCATCAGAAGCCTAGTGAGATCTAATCCTGTCATGCTGTCAGGATCAGTGTCAATAAGGTTATTATTGGCTGTTCCCAAGTTTGGAGCAGCCTAATAATAACCAAAAATTAGAAAAAAAAAATTAATTAGCAAACAGGCACAGTGACTGCTTGATATAATAGACAAAAAAAAATTGTAAAGTGTTAAAAATGTCAAAAAATAAACACATCAAAAATATATAAATATATTTTTATACTATAATTATTATTAAAAAAATAACCCCTTACAATGAAAATCTGCAGCTGAGCTTTGATTTGTTTTTCACTCTAAGGGGTTAATTTTTTTAATTTAACCCCCTCATGGCAGCAGTGCTCAAAGTATGTTGCTGTCCCTAAATGTGACAGTTAGTGAGACCAAATGACAGTGACATTGTAGGCCACCTAACCAAACCATTATTAGTTTTTAGAGAGAGAAAATAAAATGTTAGCTTTTAGTTTTAGGCTGAAAAGTACAGAAATATTTCTGAAATCCTAGAGATATGAAGTGTTTCCAAATAAAGGACAAATAAATGAATTTATTTGAATGCATTTTTTTTTAGCTAGGCTATTTAAAAAAAAAAAAAATCAAAACTAGGGAAAAAGTGTTTTCTTTACGTTTTTTCTTCTTTTTAAATATGTTATTCATACTAAGTGAGGCGCTAGGCACACATATGTGATCTGAATATATAGCCCTATCTGTCTTCTAAAAAAACAATATATAATATGTGTGGGTGCACTTATTAAGAAAGTATATTACTGCCGTGGAAGAATCACACAGCAAAAATGTAAAAAGTGTTTCAGTCATTTACAAATAAAAACTGAAAAAAAGCTCAGTCATGAAGGGGTTAAATAAGACATTTGTGGGCAGAACCATCTAAACAAAGTCTTTCAAATGGGGTCAATGGGGAAAAGACAATGTAAGAAATGTAAAGAGAGATTTCGACGGAAGTTTAAAGCGATTACGTAAGTCAATGAATGACAAGGTCCGATCAACTTTATTTATAATATCCTTGGAACAGAAAAGGGAGCGATCGAACCAAGGGCGAGCAGTTGGATGGTCTAACGTGGTTGGTTGAAGGGAAGTATACAGGAAGGATCGCATAGGAGTAGTGGGAGAAGTTAGATTGACTTTAAGCCCAGCAAAACGCCAAACTGCCTTAGAATGTTTCATGGAGGATAAGAGAGGAGGGGTCTGTGTGGTCAATGGGGTAGGCCAATTAAGGGAATTAAGATGTAATCTAGAGGCTTTCTATTTCTTTCCACCAGTTGGGGGGACAGAGAGCGGACCAGGACACCAGATGATGTAAATGGGCAGCTAAATAGTTTTTGAAAATATCTGGGAATCCCAGGCCACCCTGTGATCTGAAGGCCACTTAACACCAACCTAGAGACCCTATGAGTAGAACTGAATTTCTATTTTAAGCTGCTGCTAAGGGGTGTCACATGGCTGCCATCTCTAGACAGGTCCTTGAACAAAGCCACTTAGTGGTTTACAGCAGCTGTGTGACCTCCTCCAGTAACATAGTAGGTAAGGTTGAATAAAGACAAGGGTCCATTCAGGTTCACTTCAACCTATGTATGTGTGTGTGTATGTATGTACACTGAGTGGCCAGATTATTATGACCACCCCATCAGTACTTTGTTTGGCCACGAGATGACTCCACGAGATGTTGAAAGGTGATGCGAGGAATCTGACACTGCACTGTTGCCCATCTGTTGTCTTGTACCAGTCTTGCCACTCTCCGTTCTGCCCTAACATTGACTAGTCACTGACGGCCACAATTCGCACGTTCAGACCCAGATTTTCGACTGACAGTCCAGTCTTTAAACACTTTTTTTCTTTTGTTAAAGTACTTTTTATTCAGTTTTGCATATAACATACATTAACAACAATCACCTACAGCAGTAGGGGTACATACTTAGTCTTAACATCCCACACCCCCACCCTCCATCCCCACCTAACATAAACCCCTCCTCCCAACCCCCCCTCCCCACAAACTTGTGCCAGGTCGTGCCCCAGGACCGAGTGTACCACCAGAACCAAACATCTCAGAATGCCTTAGTGCCAAAAAGAAAAAATGGTGTATCTCCAGGCCCCCAATCACCCATAACTGGGGTGGTTGAGTGCCCGGATAAACACACTGGGTCAACAGTCTCCTGTAATTATATCCTCCGCATGGTATATTGCCATAGGGACAGCCGCCTATATCATCCTAAAAGTTCTCAAGGTGTCTCAGCTCCGTTACTTGCTCGTAATTAGGCCAAAGCAATCCCAAATCTTGTCAAACTTCCCCGGGCATCCTCTATTGAGGTAGGCCGCCTTGTACAGATGTAGGGAGGAATCGACAACACCCCTCCACTCCGCCAGAGTGGGAGGGTCTTTCCTCTTCCAGTGGAGGACCACTAGTTTCCTAGCTGAGAACAATAATATCCCAGTAATTGTGCGTAAGGCAGTAGTAGGGGCAACCTGTTCAGTAAGCCCCATCAAGCACACTGATATTGTTTGCCGGAACAGGGAGAGCTATAACCTGTGAAATGAAGTCAGTTACTAGTTTCCAGTACACCGCAATCCCCGGACAGTCCCAAAAAATGTGACGAAAATCAGCTGGTTGTGCCAAACAACGCCAACACGAGATTGTGGGATCACGATAAATCCTCGCAAGTCTTGCAGGCATATAGTAAACTCGATGCAGGATTTTAAATTGTATAAGCCTGTCCCTGATGGAAACCAGGTGGGAGAAGGGGTAGTCCCACACCACCTCCCAGTCGTGGTCAGAGAGATCCGGCACGTCCATTACCCATTTTGGTTTGCAAGGGAGCCTATGAACACCCTCCATGGCTGACAGGGCCTGGTACACCAGCGATAGAGGTTTCTGTATACCCTCCCTTCTGAGCATGAACTCCAGAGGCGAAACCGTAAGGGAACAATGAGGCCCCTCCATCTGCGCCTGGAAGGCATGCCATAACTGGAAATATCGAAATAGGTAGCTATTTGGAAGTTTAAATGTCCCCTGTAGCTCGGCAAAGGAGGCAAGTGAACCGGTCAAAGTCAGATCCCCCAATGTCTTAACTCCTCTCATTGGCCAAATGTGAAAGTCAGGGATAGCCATAAAATGCCTCAGTCTCGGGTTGTTCCACAGGGGAGTGTGTGGCGATAATTTAGCACCTTCTGGGTACAGGATTTTACATACTTCGTCCAAAGCCAAAGTCCAAAGAGTTGCCTCCATAGGGGCCATCAGGGGATATGGTGCCCCCACTCCCCTATAAACCAATCCCGTAAGAGCCGCATACGACCCCAGTAACGCTGCCTCTGTCACCACAGCAGCATCACCATCCTCCACAGTGAGCCATCTGTGGGCTACCACCATCTGGCCCGCCAGGTAGTATTTCTTGAGATTAGGTAATGCAAGGCCTCCCTGAGTCCAAGGTTCCTGGAGAAGGCTGAGCTTCACCCGTGGAGTCCTGGAATTCCAAACAAAGGTGGAAAAGAGTCCATGCATCTGTTTAAAAAAGGCGTTAGGTACCCGTGTGGGAGCATTACGGAGGAAGTACAGCAGAACAGGGAGTACCTTCATCTTAATGAGATTAGTGCGCCCTATAAGAGTCAGCGGTAGGTGCATCCACGCCTCCAGCCTGCGTTTAGTATTCGGTAGCAGAGGAAGCACATTCAGTTTATAGTAATCTTCCACCCCCGCAGTAATTGTAACCCCTAAGTAGGTAAGTTTGTCCACCCATTGGAGAGGGAGATCAGGGTTCGCCTGCAGCTTAGTCAGAGGACTCAATGGTAGGATATGTGACTTTGACCAGTTCACCCGCAACCCCAAGAACACAGCGAATTCCTCCAGCACCTCCAACACTGCATGCAGGGATGGCCCAGCATCAGAAAGAAACAGGATGAGGTCATCTGCGTACAGTGCCAGGCGTTCCTCCACCCCCCCACCTGGATACCCGCTATGTTCGGGGAGGGATAGAGGGCCACCGCCAGGGGTTCCATCACCAGAGCAAATAAGGCTGGGCATAATGGGCAACCCTTACGCGTGCCCCGCTCCACTGCAAAAGGTGCGGAGAGAGCATGTCCAATTTTTAAGGCTGCCCTGGGTCTATTGTACAGTATATCTATCCATTGTCTAAAACGTGGTCCAAAACCCATAGATCGGAGTACTCGGGCCATAAATCCCCAATCCACCGAGGCTATGTCCAATGACACCAACGCTCTGGTACTCTCCACCCTTTGCGATAGATGAATATGGGTAAAAACCCGTTGCAGATTGGTGTCTGTGGACTTGCCCGGCATGAACCCTGTCTGGTCTATGTTAACCAGTGAGCCTATCACCTTGGACAATCTGGTTGCCAGTACCTTGGTCAGAATTTTGAGATCCATATTGAGAAGGGCAATGGGTCTGTAAGAGAAACACAAGAGAGGGTCCTTGCCGGGTTTAGGAAGCAGCACTACATGTGCATCCTGAAACGAGTCTGGGAGCCCACCAGTCTCTAGGGCAGATGCATATAAGTCCCGGAGCCTGGGGGCCAGTTGCTCCCCCAGAATACACGGAATAGATGTTTGAGTTCTCTGATCCGCCACTAGGAGGGCCAAAAGTCTACCATTTTTGTCACCCCGTTCAAAGAGTGATTCACGGAGTTCCCGCAGGGAGCATCTGGTCATCTCCACATGGTGTAAATGGAGGGCTCTGCGTGCCACTCAGCGCCTCCAGAGAAGACTCCCCCGGGGAATCCGCGAAAGCCGCCGCACACCCAGACTCCACCCTCTGCAACTCCTCCAATGTAGCGTTGAACTCCACCCGAGAGGCCTTAATAGCCGAAACATATTCTCCCCTCACATTAGCTTTAAAGGCATCCCACACCACACTAGGGGATGCTGTACCCTCATTTACCTCCCAGTACCCATCCATAGCGGGGACAATATGGGCCGAAACCGCTTCCACGCTCAGCCAACTCGGTGACAGCCTCCAACACCCAGAGCCCCTTGGACCAGGGAGAAACAAGGAGATCGATAGGGGGACATGGTCTGATAATCCACCAGGTAGATAGGTAGCCCCGACAACCAGATTAAGCAGATCTCTGTTGCCAAAGGCCATATTTATACGGGCCGAAGAGCCATGAGTGTGAGAGAGATGAGAGTACGCCCGCTGTCCTGGATTCTTCCATCTTCAAATCTCCTCCAAGCCGGCCGCATCTGCCCAGGATAGCAATTCCAGTCCCGCAGCTCTGGCCGCATTGGAGGAGTCCAGAGAGGGGTCCAGTATGTTATTAAAGTCACCCGCTATTAGGACAGGCAAAGGAAGGAAGGCTGCCAACCTCTGGAAGACGGTGTAGAGGATCTGCACCTGAAAAGGGGGTGGAACATGCATATTAACAATAGCAAATTGCTTTGCATTCACATTGAGTATTAAAACAAGATACCTGCCCCCGGGATCAATGATGGTATGGGTAACCGAACAAGGTAGTGACCTACTAACTAGAATCGACACCCCCCTTGCATACACCGAATAAGGAGCATGGTATGTTTTATGCAGCCATGGGCGTCTCAATGTCAAAACCTTGCTACCCGTGAGGTGGGTTTCCTGCAAAAGAATGTGTGGGCGCTGTTGCTTCAGGTAATTCAAAATCAAAGCACGTTTGAATTTATCATTGAGACCCCTCACATTCCATGACAAAATATCAATACGATCCCCCATCAGAACAAATAAGAGACATGAGTGGCCTAGGAGAACACATTGGACACATCAGGCCGAACATATGCAGGAAAAAGAACCTCCTCCCACCGCCCCAAGGACACACATGGCACATTCCCCCCCCCAATAAACAACCCCATAACCCTCATTGAGAACTCCCTTGCTTGCTAGTAAACAGAACAACCTTAACCCACTAGAAGCTTAGACCCAAACCCCCGACCAATTGTCAGAGCACCTCCAGGTAAAGGTGTCCCAGTGTTGGGATAAAATCCCCAAAAAGAGAAAAATAAAGGGCTAAACTAAAAAACAGCCAGTTCCGGGTGTGATGTAGTATCTGCAGCCTCCTGATGGAGACTAAGCCATCCGCAAAAAAAAAATAAGAACGTGGGGCAGCCTTCGGGCCTCGAGAAGCACAGCAGGAGGTGGTACTTACAGAGTCCACCCGAGTCCTTGGTCGCCCCAAAACTAACTCCTGCCCGACAGTAAGGTGAAATTACGTGACAGTCCCAAAGCAGGGCAGTCCTGATGAGTCCAGGTCAGGAAAGTAAACCAATTAACGCGGATCCCTCTTATCCCAACACATCCAGCCAGTCTCCCGCCTGGGCCGGGGTATCAAAAAAATGAACCTTGTCTGAATGCTGGACACGTAGTTTACGCGAATAAAACATGCCATATTGGATCCCCTTCTCCCGAAGTCTACGACGCACATCCACGAACGACCTCCTTCGCTTCTGGGTCTCTGCGGAAAAATCAGGAAAGAACCGAAGTTGCGCGTTACCGCAGCACATGTCAGGGGACTTGCGAGCTGCAGCCAGGATCCTGTCTCTGTCCCTGTAGTTCAGGAGGCGTGTCCCACGAAGGGGTGCGGGGGGGGGCTCCAGGTATTGCCCTTCCAGTGGGTACCCGGTGCCCCCGTTCCACCACAAATGTAGGGGGCAATGTGTCCAGCGCCAGAACTTTTTTAAACAGGGTTTCAGCAAAGTGTACTGCATCCGTTCCCTCTTCCCCCTCTGGTACTCCAATAATGCGCACATTATCTCTCCTCATGCGGTTCTCCGTGTCATCCACCTTTGCAGCGAGTACAAGCACTGTATGTTGCAAATCAGTAATTGCAGCAGTATGGCCCTGTACCGTGTCCTCCACCTGCGACACCCTCGTTTCTGCCGTGGTTATGCGCGTACAAATTTTGTCTAAATCATGGCGGATCAGGGTGGATTCAACAGCCAGGTGGTCAATTTTGGCCGTGAGAGTGACTTGGCACCCCTCGATCGCAGCCAGGATTGCAGAGGTCCCTGGAGCTCCTGGTGTATGTGGCTCAGTCTCCCCAGTCAGCAGGAGAGGCCCAGGGACAAGCACAGAGGAGTTCAAGATGGCGCCGGCCTTTCCCCCACCTGAGCCCTTCGTTTTCCGGGTGGATCTTCTCAGAGCTGCGGCACGTCTCCGGGACCTGGCGGACATAGATCGTCGCTCAGGTGAGTCCAGCACAGGGTGAGGGACTGGGACCGGTCAAATGATGCGGTAGGCAGGAGATAATACAGGATTTCCCGAGCGGAGGCAGCGGAGCTTCACCCGACACGTGCGCTCACTCTCACATCGCGGCCAGGCCCCTCCAGTCTTTAAACAATTTAACAACAACTGCTCTTGAACATTTAACAAATTCTGCTGTTTTGCTCATACTCGCTCCATGGCTCGAGTGCCAACAATCATCCCACGTTCAAAGGCTGTTAAACCGCGTTGTTTACCCATATCTTCAGAAAAAAAATCACTTCTACTGTCGTGGTAAACAAATTGCTTCCCTATTTATAATGGTCTAGCCCTCTAGCAACTTCAATGCAAAATTATAGCTAATTATAGCTAATTTGCCTACAAACGTCAGGTGATCATAATAATCTGGCCACTCAGTATATATACACTATATTGCCAAAAGTATTGGGATGCCTGCCTTTACACGCACATGAACTTTAATGGCATCCCAGTCTTAGTACGTAGGGTTCAATATTGAGTTGGCCCACCCTTTGCAGCTATAACGGCTTCAACTCTTCTGGGAAGGCTGTCCACAAGGAATAGGAGTGTGTCTATGGGAATGTTTGACCATTCTTCCTAAAGCACATTTGTGAGGTCCGGTAGTGATGTTGGACGAGAGGGCCTGGCTCGCAGTCTCCGCTCTAATTCATCCCTAAGGTGTTCTATCGGGTTGAGGTCAGGACTCTGTGCAGGACAGTCAAGTTTCTCCACCCCATACTCGCTCATCCATGTCTTTATGGACCTTGCTTTGTTCACTGGTGTGCAGTCATGTTGGAACAGGAAGGGGCCATCCCCAAACTGTTCCCACAAAGTTGGGAGCATGAAATTGTCCAAAATGTCTTGGTATGCTGATGCCTAAAGAGTTCCCTTCACTGGAACTAAGGGGCCAAACCCAACCCCTGAAAAACACCCCCACACCATAATCCCCCCTCCACCAAACTTTACACTTGGCACAATGCAGTCAGGCAAGTACCGTTCTCCTGGCAACCGCGAAACCCAGACA
>NW_017307358.1:307442-310942 GCF_000935625.1 Nanorana parkeri
CCAAAACTAACTCCTGCCCGACAGTAAGGTGAAATTACGTGACAGTCCCAAAGCAGGGCAGTCCTGATGAGTCCAGGTCAGGAAAGTAAACCAATTAACGCGGATCCCTCTTATCCCAACACATCCAGCCAGTCTCCCGCCTGGGCCGGGGTATCAAAAAAATGAACCTTGTCTGAATGCTGGACACGTAGTTTACGCGAATAAAACATGCCATATTGGATCCCCTTCTCCCGAAGTCTACGACGCACATCCACGAACGACCTCCTTCGCTTCTGGGTCTCTGCGGAAAAATCAGGAAAGAACCGAAGTTGCGCGTTACCGCAGCACATGTCAGGGGACTTGCGAGCTGCAGCCAGGATCCTGTCTCTGTCCCTGTAGTTCAGGAGGCGTGTCCCACGAAGGGGTGCGGGGGGGGGCTCCAGGTATTGCCCTTCCAGTGGGTACCCGGTGCCCCCGTTCCACCACAAATGTAGGGGGCAATGTGTCCAGCGCCAGAACTTTTTTAAACAGGGTTTCAGCAAAGTGTACTGCATCCGTTCCCTCTTCCCCCTCTGGTACTCCAATAATGCGCACATTATCTCTCCTCATGCGGTTCTCCGTGTCATCCACCTTTGCAGCGAGTACAAGCACTGTATGTTGCAAATCAGTAATTGCAGCAGTATGGCCCTGCACCGTGTCCTCCACCTGCGACACCCTCGTTTCTGCCGTGGTTATGCGCGTACAAATTTTGTCTAAATCATGGCGGATCAGGGTGGATTCAACAGCCAGGTGGTCAATTTTGGCCGTGAGAGTGACTTGGCACCCCTCGATCGCAGCCAGGATTGCAGAGGTCCCTGGAGCTCCTGGTGTATGTGGCTCAGTCTCCCCAGTCAGCAGGAGAGGCCCAGGGACAAGCACAGAGGAGTTCAAGATGGCGCCGGCCTTTCCCCCACCTGAGCCCTTCGTTTTCCGGGTGGATCTTCTCAGAGCTGCGGCACGTCTCCGGGACCTGGCGGACATAGATCGTCGCTCAGGTGAGTCCAGCACAGGGTGAGGGACTGGGACCGGTCAAATGATGCGGTAGGCAGGAGATAATACAGGATTTCCCGAGCGGAGGCAGCGGAGCTTCACCCGACACGTGCGCTCACTCTCACATCGCGGCCAGGCCCCTCCAGTCTTTAAACAATTTAACAACAACTGCTCTTGAACATTTAACAAATTCTGCTGTTTTGCTCATACTCGCTCCATGGCTCGAGTGCCAACAATCATCCCACGTTCAAAGGCTGTTAAACCGCGTTGTTTACCCATATCTTCAGAAAAAAAATCACTTCTACTGTCGTGGTAAACAAATTGCTTCCCTATTTATAATGGTCTAGCCCTCTAGCAACTTCAATGCAAAATTATAGCTAATTATAGCTAATTTGCCTACAAACGTCAGGTGATCATAATAATCTGGCCACTCAGTATATATACACTATATTGCCAAAAGTATTGGGATGCCTGCCTTTACACGCACATGAACTTTAATGGCATCCCAGTCTTAGTACGTAGGGTTCAATATTGAGTTGGCCCACCCTTTGCAGCTATAACGGCTTCAACTCTTCTGGGAAGGCTGTCCACAAGGAATAGGAGTGTGTCTATGGGAATGTTTGACCATTCTTCCTAAAGCACATTTGTGAGGTCCGGTAGTGATGTTGGACGAGAGGGCCTGGCTCGCAGTCTCCGCTCTAATTCATCCCTAAGGTGTTCTATCGGGTTGAGGTCAGGACTCTGTGCAGGACAGTCAAGTTTCTCCACCCCATACTCGCTCATCCATGTCTTTATGGACCTTGCTTTGTTCACTGGTGTGCAGTCATGTTGGAACAGGAAGGGGCCATCCCCAAACTGTTCCCACAAAGTTGGGAGCATGAAATTGTCCAAAATGTCTTGGTATGCTGATGCCTAAAGAGTTCCCTTCACTGGAACTAAGGGGCCAAACCCAACCCCTGAAAAACACCCCCACACCATAATCCCCCCTCCACCAAACTTTACACTTGGCACAATGCAGTCAGGCAAGTACCGTTCTCCTGGCAACCGCGAAACTCAGACATGCCCATCGAATTGCCAGACAGAGAAGCGTGATTCGTCACTCCAGAGATCATGTCTCCACTTCTTTAGAGTCCAGTGGCGGCATGCTTTACACAACTACATCCTACGCTTTGCATTGCACTTGGGGATGTAAGGCTTGGATGCAGCTGCTCGGCCATGTAAACCCATTCCATGAAGCTCTCTACGCACTGTTGTTGTGCCAATCTGAAGGCCACACGAAGTTTGGAGGTCTGTAGCTATTGACTGCAGACAGTTGGCGACTTCTGTGCACTGTACGCTTCTGCATGCGCTGAGCCTGCTCTTTCATTTTACGTAGCCTTCCACTTCGTGGCTGAGTTGCTGTTGTTCCCAGTTGCTTCCATTTGTTATAATGCCACTAACAGTTGACCGCAGAATATTTAGTAGCAAGGAAATTTCATGAAGCACCTGAATCAAATGATTTGGAGGGGTCTCCCAATACTTTTGGCAATATAGTGTCTCGGCAGTCAGTCAAAAATTCACCAGTCAGCAACAATTTATGTTAACATTTTTTGGGGACACATAGACACATAGAGATTTCTTTTGGTGGTATTTAATCACTACTGGGGTTTTTATTTTTGCTCACTTCTCGATCTATCCCTGCACTAAGCCTTGACTGTCACTCACGGCTCCCTGCAGGCATTCTCCCCCTCCCCTGTCCGATCCTCCAGCGCTGACTGGCGGAACGGACGGGGGAGGGGGCGGGCACAGCTGGGTGGATCTCGACAGTAATGTCGGGATCTGTCCTGGCTGCAGCGTTTCAGTATACCGCGAGCTGCAGCTCGCGGTATACTGAGCTTAGGGTGACGGACGCTAGTTAGTGTCCTCCCGTTACCCTCAGGAGATCTATGGGGAAAAGCCCAGACCCCATAGTTCTCCTTTTAAGGAACCCTGTGTCAGATGCAGTGAAGCAGCTTAAAAAAAGCAGTGCAGAGATTGTTACAATGTGCAAATGAAGAATAACTCATCTGTTGTGTGAGCGGCTGGACAGGGTTGCGAATTATTGTGCACTGTAAGCAGCTTGTCTGGGTAATCGCTCAGATCTGGCTCTGCATTTTGCGCTGAAGCCTAACAGGAAACACTAGCAGAAGATCATATTTTATTATATGCAGGATAGACTAGGAGATCGGATAGAAGGCCAGTAAAACGTATGAAATTAAAACATATATGATTTATTTAAAATATTCATTTTAGTTGCCTTATAGTGGAGTCATTATATCCGTGTGCAAGGTGTTCTCTCCATACAGCGGTAACATTTGAACCCTTTCCCTGCCACCGCCGTAAGGCATACGGCGGAACAAAACTGTTCCTTAAACGCCAGGTCAGTATGCCTTGCGGCGGTGGCATTTACAGTTGTGCTATAAGCTCATGCCGGCATCTGCAGCCTCTCCTCCCTGCCTCCCAGCCTCTCCCCT
>NW_017307358.1:311132-320660 GCF_000935625.1 Nanorana parkeri
GGATGACCGAGCAGCGGCTGGCGGGGAGGAGGAGAGAAGCCGCATCTGTCAGGATGGCTGAGCGGTGAGGAGATCGGAGCCGCTGTCATCCTGTCATTTTACGGATGACAGCGGCTCTGTGCATGGCCGAGCAGAGGATCGGTCATGCACAGAGTGATATATCAGTGATATTTACCGATCCTCTGTACAGAGCAAACACTGGAGTGATCCTCTGATCACTCCAGTGCTTGTAAATAATGCACAAAAGCACAACTCCCACACACACACACATAACATACACGTGCACCATATTGTGGTGTGTGCAAGCACATGCTCTTCAGTGCATTGTTAGAACGCATCGCAGTTCATGATTTTACATTTTTCTTTCTTCTAAAAAAACATTAATATAACTGTGGCAGCGCATGGCAAAGCTTTGTGACGCATTGCCATGCATTGTGATACCTTGTGTTGCATTTAAATGTATGTCTGTATCATTTTATCACAACACAAACACCAACACAGCGCAAAAATGATTTTTAACATAAGTCGCTTATACACAGTTTTGCGTTTCTTCATTTTTTACCTTTTTTTTACCTTTTTGCAAAAAGGCGCAATTTAAAATGTGCAAATATTTGTTATTTATTAACTCAATACAGTTTTATCTTTTAGATTTAGTCAGAAAATATTTTTTTTTGTGCACTGATACTGATTTTTAGTGTGCTTTATCAATTGAATTGTGTATTTTTTTCGGTTTAATATGAATTTGAGAAATATTTTGCAATTATCACAGGGCCTACAAATTTAGTAGCACCATTTTTCTTTTTTCATTCTACAAAGTGAAGTCTATAGTATGCTGCGCTTGGTGTATAAAGTGAAGGAGTAAGTAAATGATCTAAGAAACTAACTGTGTCCACATATATAAACAATTGCAACTGTGTATCATATACCAATAAATGACCGTGAGTTAATGCATGTGCTCTCTCACATTCGTGATTGTTGGATGAATTAATAAAGTGATTCCTTCTGGAAGTGAAATGTTTAAGGAAAAAAACGTGTGTGATCTACTACACCATGACCAACAAAAAAAAAACAAAACCCCCTGTCAGTTTTAAAGTGGAGAACCGGCTTCCCGCGGTTCGTAACTTTCTGTGGCTTGACAAAGAGGAAATCTCCTCGAAACGCGTAGCCGTATCCTGCAGGCAGCAAGATCCATCCCCCCGTACAGATCCCTCACTGTCCCACGCACTGGTCCATCCTTGTGCACTCCGCTGACAGCCCGCTGACAGCCACATCTAGTACTGTAACCACACGCATAGAGTCCGGGGCTACGGAGCCGATCGCGGCTCACTGCTTTCCCGTCTCAGCCGCCGCGGCTCAGCCTGGCCAGTTGAGTTTGTGACATCGGCTGACACCTCGTTTTCCCACTCCGGTCCGGGCAGACACCTACTCTCTTCCCACCTGCTAGCTGTGGACATCGCATCAAACAGACTGTGGAGAACATTCTGTGAGAGACACCAGGGCATATAGGCTCACATCCCAACTGTAAGTCATCAATTTGTCCCCTTTTATATGACTAATCAGTTTTGGTTGTCTGTATTGCACACTGTTATACATTTTTCCAAGTTCAGCACATTGGGCCATTACTCTTATCATAGGTAGTCGCGCTCCTCAAAAACGAGTTTTTTGTTGGTCTTGAATTGTGTTACACAGGGTTCCTCCCCCTGTATTGAGGAGTTTTTTGCACACCTTCCTCCAGCAGATCCATTTCCCACCTGTGTTTGTCCTACAGGAGTGCGCTCTAACCACTGTATGTTTCTATTGTCGTCCTAGTACACCATGAAACAATGTGCAAATCGTCTTTTAATACAGTGCTATAAATAATAACGGATGTGACTAAGTTTTGTTTCCTCCAATAGTTTGCATGTAAAGCTACCGCTTATGTCTGGGACAGTTGTAGTGTGAACTTGTGATAATAAAATATTTTTTATATAGCTTACTGTATAAGCCTGTGAATATAAAAAAAATTTGAGAAAACGATCAAATACGGAGAAAACAAATGAGGGGGAGCTCTCCTGTTACACCACTCAGCTGTTAAATACCTTGATCTAACTATCAAAATCTACAGGGAGAGTCAGTACCAGAATGTAATCCTACATCTAGGGTATAATTCCAAACAATAAGCCAAAATCGGCAGGTCCATTCAATGTCCTGTCACCGCAAATAAGTCCTCACATAGGGTCGATCCTGATGCCGGAAAAAGTCAATTGACCAATCATCTATTTCATCCCAACTTTCGAGTAGTAGCGTGTGGGGGAGAATGGTACTTATCTGTCCTGGTTCTATCCTGGGATCCGCTGAAGAAGTAAATTTTGAGAGAGTCCCTTCACCGATCCTTTTTGTTATCTTCTCTCATCCATTTCCTTACTCTGGATCCGAAAGACCAGGTTGAGCATCGATCCTTCCTTCCCCTTCGGTTAACCCCTCATGCACCGCATAGGTCGCGGTATCCGTCCACCGGGGTTTATCCAGATGGCAGAGGAGAAAAATTAGACAAAGAAAAAAACTCCTAAGTGCAGCGGTTAAAACATTTATTATAAGCAAAGCTTTTTCTGCACTTACAAGATTCAGAGAATAAAAAACCGTTTAAGTGGCAAGAACACTCTGCCATATAAGCACAATTGTATGTGAGAGACGGAGCCAATATTGTCCTTGACGCGTTTCGTCGTACTCAACTTTTTCAAAAGGGTATTAAGCATCTGTCTCTCACCAGAACACATATAATGCAATTAATCAGTCTCTCCTTAATTAAAAGACTCTCCCCACCTATAATCACAGTGGAATGAGTCCCACATAGCCTGCGCTTTCAGAAAATATGTGGTTTGGGTTTTTGTTTTTGCAAACGCTAGCAACGCAGCAATTGAAAATCAAATGAATGGGAAAAATTGCAAAAATGGTGTGGCCAGCCAGCTGAGGTGCAAAATGTTCTGGAGGGCTTGGCAGCGAAAGGGTGAAATCTAGATAAGGGGTAAATATTGTTTACCTCTTTTATACTAGTAGTTTTCGGTATAGTGTTAAAAATATATTATTTTGTTTATTAACTTAAATGTTTTTTGTTTTTTTTAAGCACCTAAAAGTCGTCTCCAGAATCGTTTGCTATTTCACTTGGCTCATAAGGTAATGTTTATTTAATACATCGCAACCAAAGTATTTATCACTTTAATAGTATAGTATGTTAACATCTGAAATAAAACTTTTTAGTAACCAGTCATTAATGCAAATGTCTGATTTCTTGGTGTGGCATTGTGTAGGTATATATTGAAATACACCAAAGTGAAGGTGTCTGTTGATCAGAATATTACCAAGTTATTATAATATTGTAACGTTGTTCAGCTCCAGTTCAAGCCTGCTTCTCCAAGATGATAGAAACATGTAACACTGATTCTACCTTGCTGCTGTTCTTGGTGATCCTGCCCACCATCTCCATCTCTTAAGCAAAGCAGCCATCGCTTTCACATCTTCCTCATGCAGGATAATGTGTGACAGGTGCTTTTCCTTCCAGGGTTCGTGTGTGTGTGTGTGTGTGTGTGTGTGTGTGTGTGTGTGTGTGTGTGTATACATCTATATATTTATAAATCAGCAAATGCTATTAAAGGTGCCCATACACCTTGCCATTATCGTACGATAATCGCAAGGTGTATGGAAGGTGTGCAACCGTTTCTACTGTACGATCGCACGACTTTCGTCTTACGAGCATGTTCGAAAACCGGCCGGAAAACATAAAATTTTCGGCTGGTTTGTGGCGTTCTTGTAAGATAAATGCCACATGGGCCGGTGTGCGCAAGCGCACACTGCCCGTTCAGCATTGCGGTCATTGGAAGTACGATCTGCCTGTCCAAGATGGGCAGATCGTAGGTTTTTTAAATTACCTTACAACCATGGTTGTAAGGTGTATGGGCACCTTAACAGTCCCTTTTATACTGCTAGGTGCCCGTGCAATCTTCCTAAATCCAACAATAAAATGCTAAATAATATTACAAACTAAATATTGTTTATGCCAAATAATGTACCAAAAAATTGCCTAAATTATATATGACCTCAAGAAATATCAGAATTTCTTGGCTGTCACAGAATTCCCTAATTTGCTCCCAGGTGTCACTCATTTACTGTAGTGTAGATCGTGTCCAACAGAACCTGACATTCCAAGATACTAGCTACATTAATTGGTGCCAAATAGTATTTATATGCATCTGGCATCTAGCAATTTTTGTGCCCATATCCCTCTGCCATTTAGAGTTTTATACACATTAATTATACATTTTCTAAATACAACCTCAGTGGAAGTAAAATTTCAGACTATGCACACTTGTATTTATGAACAAACAGTAAAACCCCCTTAAAATAATACCTAATTCAGTTCTATAGGCATAGAAAAATTAATCTTCACACTTCAACAGAGGCACATAAATCTTTTTTTCCTATTATTTTCTATTGTGTCAGAGTCTTGGCAGCCTTCCAACTTTCTAATGTAAACAAATATCAGGTGTTTCTAAGCTGTTTTTTGTTATTGTTGGTGAGTATGTTAGCTGCAAGGCAGTGCGTTTTTGACGCATTTTGCGTTTCCTGACCGGACAAAATATGACATGCAGTATTTTTTCTGTCGTAACCTGAACGGACTGCGCACGTGAGAACTGTAGCCCATAAAACACATAGGGATACATTGGGATGCATTTTTAGTGCAGGAGCGTACGGATCACGTCAGCACAGAAAGTGGACGTCGTGTGAACAGGCCCTTAAAATAGAAGCAATTCTGGTGGCTCAGCTGCCGCCAGATAGCTTCTACGATCCGCTAACCTGGGTGCCCACCGCCCGACAACCCAGCCTTGTTTCCTGGGCTCTGCTGCCCCTCCTACAGGTCCAGGACCGGCTTGCTTGGTGTCGGTGTTCGCCTATCCCCTCCCCCAAATATGGGACCGGGAGCGATGCGTATTGCATCACTTCCTGTACCAAACATCACCTGAAAGAGTTCCTGTCATGGGCAATATGCTATCACATGGGGGGCTTGTAAGCTCCCCTATGTGATCGCAATTAAAGTAAAGTAAAAAAAAAAACAGTTTTAAAAATATTAACAACCGCCTCCCGACTGGCCGTTGTAAAAAGCCGGCCGGGAGCTCCCTAGATCTGAGCGGGCGTTTTTAAACGTCCCGTCAGCCACGCCCACTCACGCATGGCGCGCGAGCGTGAAAGTGCCAAAATTTTAAAACAGGCAGCGATGCCTGTTTACATACAAGCGATAGCCGGCGGAACATAGCCTGGCCAGGAAGGGGGGGTAAACACCTGGTCTTCAAGTGGTTAAATAAATAAAATGTAAAAAAAAAATTAAGTTACCCGCCCCTGCGAGCATGTGCGTTGTCACGTAAACACGCGTTTGGTATCGCCATGTACGCCGGAGTGAGAGCAATAATTCTAGGGCCAATATTTACAAGTATCTCTAAACTGATCACCTTTGGGGGCTTTTAAAGCGTCATGGACTTTTTGGGTACTGAATTATGTTGCAGTTTCACGGATGCACACAATTTTTTACCTGGGCATGTTGGGTATCTATTTACTCTTTGTAACCTCATCTTTTATATTTTACAAAAAAATGGTTTTATATTGTGTTTTGGGGCACTAAATTTAACTTAAAGGGGGTTATAAACCCTCCGGTTTTTTTTGCCTATATCTACTGCTATCAAGCAGTAGATATACGCAAAAAGTTGTAAAAAAAAAAAAAAAACGCTTTAACAGCGGTTTAAACTTACCTTGTTTTCGCTGCGCGCTCCCTCCCGAGAATCCGAAACTGTTCATACAGCCGCAAAGCATCTTGGGGCGGGCGCATGTGCAGTTCGGATTCTCGGCTGGGAGACGAGCAGAGACGCAAGGTAAGTATATAGACACGTGCACACGCGTGCAGACACCGCTGGATCAGAAGTGCCTGCAAGCAGAGAGGAGTCAGCGCTGGATCGGAGAGCCGCCGCACCGCTGGAGGGAAAGATGAAAACATCAGGAAAGAAGAGGAAGATCGGATTAAGAGACATCATTTAAGGTAAGTGCTGACATTAACAGGGAAAAAAAATTTATCCTTTAATGTCACTTTAAGTGCATTTTTCACAAAATTTTTGGGTTTGATAATAAGTTACGCTAATTTCGTGCAACATAAACATTTGCAGCTGCCGACACTTTATTCTATAGGGTCTTGGCTTTCAGAAAATATATAATGTTTGGGGGTTTTAAAGGAGAACTATGGGGTTTTATCTTTTTTTTATTAATGCATTCCTTAGGCTAAATAAGTAAATAATGTAATTTACTCTAATTAGCCATAATGCACAGTAAGGCTGTAAACCCTTATTTAAGGTTGTGGGCGGGGCTAAGCGCCGCAATGAGAAGACATCCCGACATATCTGACGGGATCCTCCCCACTGATGACTGACAGTGATTCTTGAGAGCTGCTGCGCGTCCACGAATATATGGACATGCGCAGCAGCTCTCTCCTTACCTGCACGTCCCCGTGTGCCAGCTCCTTCCCCCCTCTCTCTCTCCCTGCTGACACTGACATACTAAAATGATCGTGGATCGCTGATGACAGAGGGGAAGGACCTCTCTCTCTCTCTTCAGGATTTACTACAAATGGGAAAGTCCATCTATGGTAAATGATGTCACTGGAGATCCCTGCTGATCGGATCCGATGTCCAGTGACATCGGATCCGATCAGCAGGGATCTCCAGTGACATAATTTACCATATATGGACTTTCCCATTTGTAGTAAATGCTGAAGAGAGAGAGAGAGAGCTCCTTCCCCTCTGTCATCAGCGATCCACGATCATTGACAGCTGGATAATAGAATTTCTCCTAGGTCATATAATCCACAAACGACCCACACACCCCATGCAGCTCCTCCAAAGGATAGGGAACCTTAACTTGAAATCTAAAATAATGCACAGATCACCTCGATGTGTGCAGAATCCTTTTTAATAGAAAAAATCAAATGATAAAACCATACTCAAAAACGATGAAAGAAAACAAGTATAATGCTCCTAAATCTGGAGGGGAAGTGATTGGTATAACATAGAGCACGGAGGACACTGATCCGTCAGCTGGCTTGCTACCTCACGGTACCTCCGGTACGCGTTTCTGGGGCACGCTACCTTTATCAGAGCCACTAATGGGGAGCCTACCTGTCAGTAAAATACTCCTTTAAAAATAACACTTAGTCACCGGACGACTAATATCCCCCTATGGATAATGCTAGAAATCACTGTGCACGTTCATGAACATATACTCCCCTTTCTATTGTCTATTCAAATGTATACTTATTGGCTGACTGTTATGTAAATGTATTGAGGAATTGATTGGCTGTTGTGGCCATCCTTTCCTGCTGTTATCCCTTTGTGCCCTATAAATAAAGGGAGCTCCCTGCACTAGGCAGGGCTTTCTACTGAGCATCCAACGTGAGAACAGCTTGTGTCTGTTTTACTTGGTAACGATGTGCACGCTCCATCATGTTAGGGCTTGTTCACACCAAATTCAGAGCAGATCTACATGAGTTTCTGCACACGCAGTGCAGTGGTTTGTGCCGTGTTTTTGCTGCGTTCAGGGACGTTTTTGTTAAAAATAAAAAAATTATTTTTGTTTAAAATGGACTTTCAGTGTGTTCCAGTGCGTTTGAATGCGTTTTGATGCGTTTGCATGCGTTCCAGAACAGGTAAAATAGGGCTTGCTGCAGTTTTTTTACATGCTCTGGAACTGAACGCTGCGGTGTGAACTAGAGCCCAAAATACCATTGGAATACATTGAACGCAGTTTTGATCCGGTCTGTAACTGCTCTGCACCTGGAACGTGCTTGGTGTGAACAAGGCCTTATACAAAAGACCTGAGAACTGTGCTTTTTAAAATGATTTCTAGAACAATATGTATATGTCTTTAAAATATGCATTTCAAATATGTATCACAGGATCACCCTTAATATAGCAGCAAGTGTAATAAGTTTTATTTTTAAAAGAGTATTTTACTTCATAATGCATTTTATATAAAATGTTTTAATAGAGGGTTATTCCTATTACCGTCATATGTTGCCGGCTTTGTTGGAGTAATAAATTGGTTTCTATAGGTATTCATCTAAGGATTTCAATTGGTCGACCGAAAAGAGGCCACTAGTTGGTGGTTCCTGGTTTGTTAACTGATAGGTTGGCTTCCCATTGGTGGCTCTGATAAAAGGGGCGTGCCACAGAAACATGTTAGCCGCTTAGCACCGGAAGTACTGTGAGGCGGCAAGCCAGCTGACGGATCGGCGTCCTCCGTGCTCTGTTATATCGATCACTTCCTCTCCAGATTTAGGAGAAATATGCTCGTTTTCTTTCATAGTTTGTGAGTATGGTTTTATCATTCTATTTTTTTCCTATTAAAAATGTTTCCGCACACGTCGAGGCGCTCTGTGCTTTATTTTAGATACTTCTAGAAAATTGCAGACTCTTTATTTTTTGCATATCTTATTTTTATTTTCTTCCCCAGTCTTCTGACAGTGATCATTTTAACTAAGGGCAGGTTACTAGATGTCCCTTTACTTCCTGGAACTCTGGCACATGTGACTAGGACATGTGACCATGCACATCATCTCAGGGGAGCAACAATGCACTGCTGATTTAACCTTCCCAGGACGCAATTCTTGGGCACGATTACATAATTTGTGCCAAATGAACCAGAAAGAGGGAAAAAAAAGAAATTGTAAGTAAAATAAAAGTATGTTTGCTTAGCTAATGAATACAACATGATTTCATATCAGCATGCAGGACTGTATGCTGATGTGATTTTTACTCAAAGGGGGTAAAGGTCCACGTTAAATATTCATACTATAGGCATCGGTGAACTGTAAATATTAGTGGTTCAGTGATTTATAAATGCAAGCATTGCGTTCCTCCACTCAGACCTCAAATCTTGTGGGACTTTACAACCATTAAACGGAAGTGCTTTGAATTTTGGGTCGACCCTGGTTCTGACATCTATCAACATCAATTTGGCCGACACAACCCAATCACATTTAACATTACAAAATCCAGGTGGGTATGCCCTAGGGGGACTGATCAGAAGCTTTCCCAGGTGATGTCAGGGATTCCCTGTGACAGGGAGATTCCTATCAGGGGAAGTGGCGAACTTGTGGCTGTGTTGGGACCGGTAGTCTCCAAAGATGGTGTGAAGGGCGCCAGTGATGTCACACTGCGTGTGTGATAGAGGAGGGGGACGGCAATGTGGAGCAGATGCCGATGTGGATGCCGCCGGCGATCAGCAGTCTTTGCGGTGTGTGAGGTGGGTTGGAGAGCTGGCAGCGTCACACTGTGTGTGATGTAGGAGGGGAACACCGGTGGCTCGTATTGCCGCGAGACAGCGGTATTGGTCTAGGTGCCGGACAGTGGTTGCAGGCTGGAGTGTAAACCTCGGTTCGTGCCCAGTGCTGGCGGGACACTCGGGCACGAGACGGGTGTTTGCAGAATGAGTTGGCGTGTGTGATAGAGGAGGGGG
>NW_017307358.1:320710-335888 GCF_000935625.1 Nanorana parkeri
AAGACCTCCCCCCCCCCCCCCCCAACCCTTTTCCCATTCCCTCCTCCCTGTCTCCGTAACACGCCCTCTCACTTAGTTTGTAGCGCTTCCCTCCTTGTTTTCTCTGCAGGAGGTTATAGAGGTGATTAATTTTGAGTATGAAGTACATATTATTATTATTATTATACAGGATTTATATAGCACCAACAGTTTGCACAGCAGATCTCTAATAACTCACTTGCCTGTATTTTGGGCATATATGAGCCTCCCGATAAGGACTTTTATACAGGTATATCTATATCTAGAGCACGTTTTGTTGATCACAGAATACTTGCCCTTAGAGCTACCTCAGAGGTAGCACCTACTAGGGGTGAATGGATGAAAGAATTAGATAGATTGGTACTCTTTGAGAAGGTGGCAACATGGAGGAGGTGTTCTGGACAAACATTTTAGAATCGGGAAATGGCTCAAGTATAGATCTGCTTCACCCTCATAAATAGAGGCCCATTGCAGGAGGATTTTAAGGCTGGGTCATGGAGGTATGACATTTTTATGTATACCTTTGTAATGTTAAATGTGATTGGGTTGTGTCGGCCAAATTGATGTTGATAGATGTCAGAACCAGGGTACTTTTCCCAGAGGTCATCCTCCAATGGTCCCAAATCGGACTCCCACTTGATCTTGCATTTTAAAGAGGTTTTAAGTAAAACAGTCGGTAACATCGGAGTATATAAAGTAGAAATCACACCCCTTGGCGCAGTCACATGAAAAAGAGAGTCTATAACTTTATTAGAACCTATAGATACTTCACATACACCCAGATAAATAGCCAGGGCATTTCTCATCTGTAAATATCTATAAAACTGGGAATTAGCCAATGAATAAGTAGATTGTAAATACTGAAGCGATTGTAACTTGCTACAATTATACAACTGTGAAAGGGTTAAGATCCCTGCTTGTTGCCAAGCCTTAAAGCCACGAAGTTTAAATACCTCAGACAGGGAACGATTTTCCCATAAGGGTGTAAAATCCATAAATTCAGGCATTGAACATTTAACTGAACGCCACATCTTTCCTATTAGCCATATGGTAGGCAAACAGTATAGATTAATTTCTAAAGAATTAATAGGATCCTTGCCCTTGATCAAAAACGTAATACTGTAAGCCCTAGAACAGTGGTCTTTATTTTCCTATACCTCCTAGATGTTGTAGTTGCATTGCTACAAAATATACCCATGGATTGGGGCGGAGAAACCCCCTTTCCCCTTGAGATATTGTAGAATTTCCATTTTTAAACATGGTTTTTTTTTTTTTCCACATAAGTTCCCGAAAGATTGTATTCATCCTCCTAAATAGCCATTGAGGAATCCAGCAAGGGGAAATTGTAAAGAATATATGAGAGCTGAGGCATCCATATAATCTTACCCAGGTTAACTCTACCTGTCACTGATAAAGGACGTCTACACCATATGTTACATGGATTTTGAACTTTATGAATGAGTGGGAGTAAATTATATTCTATATAATCAGAAATTATTGCCTTATTCTGGATTCCTAAATATGTGAACTATTACAAGACTTGAAGGTGTGACAATTGTGTGGGCAAGTGGGTTCACTAAGGGGTCTAATGGTAGAAGTGTTGATTTATCCCAATTCACATGCAGCCCTGAATATTTCCCAAATTCTGATAACAATTTGACTAATAAATATCAGCTAAAAAGATTAGGGTGTCATCTGCATAAAGTGCTATCTTTTCTTCCTCCACCCGTCCCTTAAAGTGACATTAAAGGCAAACATTTTTTCCCCCTAAAGCTGGTTTAAGTACTTACCTTATGTGATGCCATCTTGCTGCAAACCTTCCATTTGTTTCCAACAGTCCCCTTTGGTTCCGCTCTCTGATCCAGCTTCGACTCCCATTTCTTCCGGTGTCCCATTGAGTCTGTTTGCGTGCACGCTCCCGGTTTGCGTGCATTCACTTACATTGTGCCACTCCTCCTCTCCCCTCCGGTAATATCAAGTGCGCATGTGCCCATCACACATCATCCTACTGCACAGCCATTCGGGAAGCTGCCAGGCGCAAGTGGTGCAGACACAGGTAAAATAATAAATATTTTGCAACTTATTAGTTTTTTAAATGTTGGGGCATGCTCTACTGCTTGAGAGAGGAGACATGGGACATTCCTTTCTTGTTCCCCTGAATAGTTGAAAGTCAAGGGGGAGATTTCCCTCTGACCGGCAGTGCCGAGAAAGCATGGAGCAGGCTTCCTTTCCGCACAGGGCGGTGGTTTGTTGCTAAGCATCCTGGCTTCCTAACCAATCAGGAAGCCGGACGGCATCTCATGACTCATAATTGGTCAGGAAGCCAGGCAGCCTTGGCAAGTGAAGCCATTGTTCCTTCACTAGAACACCGGCTTCACAAGCAATCCGGAATAATCGGGAAATAAAAATAATCGGTACTGAAAAACCAGTATTGGTGCATCCCTAGTCATGACCACTCGGTCTGCCAGACCCTTCCCTGGAGTAAACGCATGGCTTAGGTCTCCCGATCTATTCTTACGGATCTGCCTGTGCTACAGCAACTGAAATGTCTACCTGTGGCCTTACACTACTGCCTTTTTTCCTCTTAACAGAGGAAAAAAGGCTCTGTCAAGGAAGAGCCTTTTTTCCTGTCGCATGCAGATAATCTTTTGGCTCTGTGGAGCACCACTCACACGTTCAGTCCAAGAGCTGCCCCTCCAATCGCTTTTGCATTGGTGGGCCTGATGGTGGCAGTACAGTATGCCTAGTTTCACTTCGGGCGGTACTCAGCATTCTTGACTGCCTGCAACAAACAGAATTAGTTTCTGGATTCCCCCATGCACCTGTTCAGCAATGACATGGTGGATTTCAAACCCATCGCTGGTGTCGGGAAATACATTTCTCCCAACAGTTTGGAATATCCTCACAACGGACGCCAACCTCTCAGTTACTATTTAGTTACCTTAGTCCAGGGGACTCGCAGCTTCCCATCAACAATCATTGTCCCACTGAACCCCTTTATTGCAGGGTTATCCTACAAGAGTCCGTTCGGACAGTTCCAAAGCAGTGGCATACATCATTCACCAGGGAGGCACAGAAGTCATGCTGCCCAAGGAGAACTGGTTTGCATTCTAACTTGAGCGGAAGTTCACATTCTGGCCCTATTCACCATTCACATTTTTGCCGTGGACTTCTTCAGTCGTTAACATCTGGGTCCAGGGGAAAGTTGTTTCTGGCTCTGTCACAGGTAGGAAACACTAGACATGGACCTTCTGGCATCCAGGTTCAACAACAGACAGGATACATTTGTTGGCAAGTCTAGGAATCATTAGGCCAGTAGATGTTCTAGTGATTCCGTGGGGTCAGTTCAATCGGATTTATTCCTCCGCCCCCACAAAGATTCTCCCTCTCCTGCTTTGCAGAATCGAGGTGGAGGGCATACAGGTGATTCTTGTTGCACCGAACTGACCCAGGAGGACAAGGTATTCAGGCATACTCATTAGGGATGCACCGATACATCGGCCACCGAAACATATCGGCCGAAAATGGCACTTTTGGCTAACTGCCAAAAGTGCCATTTTTCTGCCGATACATCGGCGCATCCCTGCTTTCTTTCCTCCCTGCTGGGCGCTGCTCTGTGTCCCAGCGTGGAGGAGAGAAAGTGTGACAGCCGGCTGAGCGCTGCGGGAGGAGAGCACTCTGAGCGGCCGGCGTCTCTCCTCCCACACTGCTCAGCCTCCTATCACAGTCCGGCAGAGCGGTGTGTGGGCGGAGACAGCCCGCGCTGTCACAGGAGGCTGAGCTCTCCTCCCTGCACCGCTCACACAGCCTCCTGTGACAGCGTGTCAGAGAGGTGAGCCAATGCAAACACTCGGTGATCAGTGATCGTTGAGTGTTTGTAGATAATTGATGACATGGTATGTTTACTATATCCTCAATTATGAATGAATGGGAGTGATCTACATCACCTATAGTAAACACACAATGTCCTCTTGTTATGAATGCCCAGGAACACTCATAGAGGATTCCTGTTCATTGATAACTGGGGCTGCAGAAAAAGATTGAATAAACAGATTGATAAAATATTTGAAAAATTTAAAAAACATTAAAATAAAAAACATTTTTGGTTTCGGCCTGACAAATTTTTTTGTTTCGGTTTAGAAATTTCGATTTCGGTGCACCTCTAATACTCATGCTTCTGGCAGCCTCTCTGTTGGCCCTTCCAGACTGCCCAGACCTTTTCTTGACCTGTTGTTGTGTTGACATGTTACTGTTTTTTTGCTGTGTTACTTTTGAATGTCCCATGGTCTGTGACAGAGGTCCTATGTCCTGTAGTGTACATTTAAGAGAATAGGATTTTTAACTTGCCTGTAAAATCCTTTTCCTGGACTACAGTACAGAACACCCTTCCCTCTGTTCTACGATTCACTCCTATTGCTTGGCAAAAAACTTGAGGCTTGCTTGGAGTGGGAGGGGTTATATGGGGGGCTATTCTTACAACTTTCTTGCCAGTGTCCAATCACCTGAATATAGCTGCATATAATCCATGGTCTGTGACTGGGACTCTGTCCTGTACTGCACTCCAAAAAAGGTATTTTACATGCAAGTCAAAAATACTATTTTACTATATAGAAAACGCATAAATACTGTTTTTTAAAAAATTTTTTACTGATGCATTGCAAACATAGTTTGGTGTCAGAAGATGAATTATAAAATAATGTGACTTGAAAGCCAAAATTTAGCCATTTCCTCTATTCCAGAAATGCCAATGGAGAAAGTAAACCACATGTGTGGGTTATTACTGTACTCTACAGTACACTGTATTTTTTGCACACTACTGTATTAATGTGCAAAAGATACTGTTGTAATAAATACTATACTAAAATAGTATTTTTTGGATTTTGTAATACACAACTGATTAACAACAGACAACTAAATAGGTGTCGGCAGTGCTTCAACTCATTCACTAAACTAAGGGGAAACATCCCATGCAAAGTGGAAAATTCCCTTGCAAAGTGAACAGCCTATTTGTCTTTGGTAAATCCACCCCACAGTTTTTTGTGCAAAAGTACATACAAAGGAAACTTATACAATATCACGTTTATTAGGTACATAGAAAACATTTGAAGGAGGGCTGATGAGTAATGAGGTGATGGGCATTTTTGTAAGATTGGCTGTAAAGGTGGTGGGTTTGCATTACATAGCAGCTTACATGGGGTAAATTGCCCATGTCTGGTTAGATGTAGGGCCTCTTGACCAAGCTTTGGAGAGTTAGATATGCTTCTGAGATCATTCAGAATTCGTCAACAGATGCATTTCAACTTCAATTGACCTCCTTCTGGCCTGCATTTGACCTGCTTTCAAGCTGCATTTGCATTTCCATAGACTTGTAGGAGAATGCAAAACTCGTCTGATACAAATGCAAACAAAAGCTTGTTGACAATTCTGAAGTAGAGGGGTACTTAAGGTATGGTTGTAATTGCAGTGGGAAGAGGTAAAAGGATTGGGGGCAGGTAGAGTGATTAGGAGGAGAAGGGAAAAGGAGAGGGGGAGAAAAAGGAAAGAAGAAAAAAGGGGTGGGGTGGGGTGGGGGGAAAAAGAGGAGTTTAGTAGGAGCTCTGGAGATCTTTGGCACCCCATCACAACTCAAATTATGCGCTGCAGCAGGGCACAATGCATGTTGTCATGTGTGTTGCAGACCACTGCAGTAAAATGCAGCCTATCCGGGGGCATGGCCGGCGCTCAAGTTGAATGGAAGCAGTTTCATAGCGCTCTGCGCAGCGGCCAACCTCAAGGCACAATAACTATCGTTGTCACCGTATCTCTCTGCTTGCTACCCACCCCCGGAGATGACGAGGGACGACAAGAGAGCTCCAAACCAAAGAAACTGACTGAATTATTCTCCTCAACACAGCGGCAGTCCCAAGATGGCGCCAGGACCTCACGGCAATCATCTTCAGGCAGTTAGAGAGAGAGCGCGACAGGATCCTCCCCAGGACCGTCCCCACAGAAGCTGCCTTACACGCCTTCACCTCCATCCCCACAGGCAACTTCTCCATCTAAACCGTAGTCCTGCCAAATCGAGACCGCTGAGATCGTCAGAGGCCCGCAACAAGGTGTGTCCCGTTCCCTCTCTGGAAGACACTAGAGACCTAGTGGAGCATATTGACGATTATCCTACTTCCAACCAGCCGATCTCAGACTCCACATTAAAAGACATGCTTGTCTTTTGGAGGTAAGGTATGTGCAGTTCGCTGTATACAGACATGCAATCTCTAATGCAACACTTCAAAACCGATCTCCGTCAAATGGGGGATCGGTCCACATGTTGAATCTAAAATGGGAGAATTTGCCTCAACCATCAACGATCTTGTTAACTCTCCTAATGATCGGGAGGATGAGCTAAATTGGGTCAAGTCTAAGCTTGCAGATCTTGAGGATCTCCTGAAACTGTGGCCTTGGGTTACTTACATCATTATGCCCAGACCTTAATCGGATCACTGTTGCCTGAGCTCTCTCCCTCTGACCTTGTAATCGACCCTATACATCGCTTATAAAAACAGTCTCACCTTCCAGACAAGAATCCTAGAGATGTCATCATGACGATCCACTTCTATCATGTTAAAGAAAAGTTTATGAATATGGTTCGCTCTACTGCTAACTTACCAGCAACCTACGATTATCTCAGTTTTTTTGTTGATCTCTCACAACATACTCTGCTTCTTAGGAAACGCCTGATCCCACTCACAAAGGTGCTTCGGCTCCTCAAAATTGCTTACCGCTGGGGATACCCGACCAAGCTGATTATTACTAGGGATAATTAATCCTTTACACTCTCAATGTTGGAACAAGGCCTGGCATTACTAATGAAATGGGAGATCCCTCATGAAATGGAGAATCATACTTACACCTCCAAGACCATTGACAATGTGGTTCCAGAGTGGCAAACCATCACTTGTAAGAAAAGATCCTAGCCTACTTCATGAATTGTTGGCTCACCCGCTCATACTTTATATCCATGACAATATCTACACATGGCTTCTCTGGTGGTGCTTTTATATGACGCAATAATGTGAATTTATTACACTTCAGGCATCAAGGCTTGTTGGAGGGCGCCTGTCTGAATATTTTGTACTTAATGAATATACAGTAGATAATCCCTTCTGTCTCTGGAACGCTCATAAGGCGTATATAAGGGGTCTTTTGATCCAGCTAGGTGCATGAGCTAAGAGACGGGGGACACAACAACTTGACCATCTACTCTCTCAGATAAGTGCCTTAGAGGATCATAATAAAACTAATTACCCTCTCTTTAGAGATTCTTTTGGTGGATCATTGTGAGAAACATACCCTCAGACTCAAAGCAAGCTTTTACTCTCCTGGTAGTAGAGCTGGTAAACTTCTAGCTAGTAGAGTAAAGGCACAATGACAGAGATCTAACATACCTTTTCACATTCATCCAAATGGGCAATCTAATCTGCATCATCCCCAACATATAGCAGATGCTTTTAGTACCTATTATACGGAACTCTATAATCTTCAGGATGATACCTCAACTCCCCAACCTCATGAAGAAGGTATTGCTGTTTTTTTGCATACCGGTAATCCTCCTACCTTATTGCCCACCAATTTGCAGCTTCTTAACTCCTTGCTCTCTGTGGAAGAAATCTTGCTGGCAATCAAATCTTTACCATCAAATAAATCTCAAGGTCCTGACAGATTTTCGGGGAAATATTATAAGCAATTTGGTTCCTTACTTAGCCCCTATCTGGCCTTTGCCTCGTTCCCCAGTGCTTAAAGCATTGACCATTACTATATCAAAGCCAGGGAAGGAACAAGTACAACCCTCAAACTTTTATCCCATTTCCATCCTCAATACCGATGTGAAACTTTATGCAAAAATTATTGCTCACTGTTTGCTTAATATTATTCCTTCGCTTATTCATCCAGATCAGACAGGTTTCGTTAGTGGACGTGGAGCACCTGATGCTACACGGCGGGTCTTAAATATTTTCCATTATGCTGAGACTGCTGCATCACCTTCTCTCCTTCTGACTTTAGATGCTGAGAATGTATTCAAAAAAGATCCAATGGGGCTACTTTTCTCGGGTATTATGCAAGTTTGGGTTTTTAGGAATGATCCTATCAGCTATAATGGCACTATATTCCAACCCATCGGCACAAGTATTAGTGTCGGGTGCCCTATCTACTCTCTTCAACATTACTAATGGTACAAGACAGGGGTGCCCACTTTCTCCTCTGATTTTTGACTTACTCATGGAGCTTTTGGCAGTAGCCATTAGATGTCATGCCAATATCTCTGGGTTTCGCCTTTGTAAACAGTCCAATTGTATTAGTCTGTTTGCTGATGACGTCCTTCTCATGATGCCCAAACCGGAGTCCTCCCTGGCTGTGGTAACTTCCCTATTAGACTCTCTTAGTAAAGTCTCAAACTACAGTATAAGGCCAGTACTGCCAAATCCACTATTCTTGATTTAGGTTTAAAGGAGAACTATGGGATCAGGGCTTTTCCCCATAGTTCTCCTAAGGGTAATGGGAGAACACAAACTAGCGTTCTCCCTTGACCCAAAGCTCAGTATACCGCGAGCTACAGCTCGCGGTGTATACTGAGACGCTGCAGCCGGGATGAATCCCGACAATACTGTCTGGATCCACCCAGCTGCGGGATTGACAGGTGGCTCTGCCTATCCAGACGCAGAGCCAGCTGTGCCCGCCCCCTCCCACGTCCGTTTCGCCAGTCAGCGCTGGAGGATCGGAGAGGGGGGGAATCCCTGCAGGGAGCCGTGAGTGTCAGTCACGGCTCTCTGCAGGGATAGATCGAGAAGTGATTGAGCGACGGGTATGTGTTCGCTCACTTCCCGATCTACTGAGCCGACCTGTGACAGTTTTATTGCCACAGTTCGGCTCAGATTATGAGGCTGAGTGAAAATCACTCGCCTCATAATTCTCCATTTAAGTCCACAAACTAGAATTCATCTACAGACTTCCCTTATACTTGGAACAATGATTGCATCTTTTATTTAGGTATTACTCTTACTAGATCTTGTAAATCTATTTTTCATAAATATATTACAATCTTATCGCGGTCAAATGGAAAAGTCTTATTTATTATGGTCGGCCAGATTGGTGGCATTTAAAATGATGGCTTTGCCACAGCTCCTTTATTTATTTAAGACATTACCTATTGCAATCCCTGATAGCTACTTTACCCATCTTTAAGTCCTACGACACTTAATTTGGCAGGGAAAGAAATCGATATAACTGCATGCTATCCTAATAAAACACCGGAAAGTCAGAGGTTTGGGAAATCCAGATCTGAAGGACTACTATAGGGCTGTGTATTAGATCAGCCAAAGCCATGGCTTCAATCTGCCTCACCGAAATTGTGGTGTGATGTGGAACTGACCTTGGTCCCTTGGAGTAATCCTGCTCTAGTCTTTGTGGCCCACTTACTACCCAGGGACACAGTTCGAGTTCTTCCTCCTGGTCAGCAAGCCTCTCTGCTCAACAATGTTTCCCCCTCAGATACTACCAGGGAAGTGATGTTGCCTTTAGAGGCTCTGGAATTATTAATCCCCGGTCTCTCCCTAACCAAGTGGATTGAATGTGGTGTTAAGACAGTTCAGGACTTACTTGCAGGCTCTTCTCTTAAGCCATATGTTGCTTTAAGTAGTCAGTTTGCTCTACCATCCACCTGCTATTTTTCATACCTACAATTTTCACACTGTTTTTTACAATTCCGTAAGGTGCCCACATACCATATATCCAGTCAAATCTGGCGCTTTTACTTTGCTGAATTTCCTAAAAAAATAAAAGGGTATTTTGTTGTTTTATCTTGCACTCCAGAGTAAAGATAAATTTACACAGCTCAAATCATTTTCATGCTGGGAGAGAGATTTTAACCATTCTTTCTCCCCTGACCAGTGTTTGCAGGCTATATCCTCCAATCTGAGAGCCACTAGATGTGAGAAATGATACTCCAATGGCAATATACTCCGCAAAGATTAACCAGCATGTTCCCAACCTCATCCTCTCTGTGTTGGAGGGAATGCCAGAAAGGGAACCTTTATCACATTCTAAGGGATTGTAAATGTTTGAGAAGCTTCTGGTGTTCAATCTTTAAAACTACTTCCTCCATTACAGGAATACCCCGTTTCCCGAAAATAAGACCTACCCTGAAAGTAAGACCTAGCACTATTTTTCAAGATTCCTGTAATATAAGACCTACCCTGAAAATAAGACCTAGTTTGGTGGTAGCATGTAAGGGGGAACTTGAAGAGCAGGAGAGATGGTATCAGCCTGCAGGGACATAATGTATGAAGGGGATGACAGGGGACTCCCTCCGGACAGCGCAGTGACAGGGAGCACTCCAGTACCATACTTCACCAACTGCTGTCCCCCTGAAGGCACTGCTTAATGTAATGGTACTGTACTGTCCACTGTCTGATGTCCTCACTGCTGCACCGCTGGTACCACTGTCCTTGATGGCAAAAGAAGCCGGCGCTGTAGAAAGCAGAGATGCATTAGCCAATACTTCCTCTACAGCGTCGGTTACTGTGACAGGCGGAGTGATATCAGATAACTTTGGATTGTTCATTTTTGTTGCACATTAAAAAAAAAATGATATCCCCTTAAAATAAGACCTAGTGTGTTTTTTGAGGGCAAAAAATATATAAGACAGTGTCTTGTTTTCGGGGAAACACGGTAATAATCAAACCCTGTCTGCTTTACTCTCCCTTGGAAATTATCTTTTCCCGGCCTTGGTTAAAAATATAATAATTCATGTCTTACTGACAGCAAGGCTGACTGTAGTTAAGTCTGAAACTCTTTCAAACTCCATTATCAATATGAGAGAATAATGTCTTTTAGATATGGTACTACGAAAATCTTTGACAAAAAGTGGAAGCCTTGAGTCCTCTGGTCTAATACCTGCTTGTATTGATAAACCTTGCAGTGATGACCCTGACATTTTCTACTTTATTTCATTACATATGGTCTATGTATACTTGGTACTTATTATATTTTGATGTTCTTTCAAACGTTTCTTGCACTGTTATGTAATGTTTGTTCCTTTGATCTTTGTATACTGTTTTTTATTGCAATTTTTTTGTAACAAAAAAAATCTTAGTAAACATTTGTTTAAAAAAAAATGCAGCCTATCCCATTTTAATGTTCGATGCTGTTCATTTAAGCCCATTTATTTTAAACACTCAGCCGCAGTTACAGTGCAAAGCATTGTGATGTAAATGAGCCCTTAAAGTTTTAATGTTGTGAGTACTAAATCCAAAATTGCCAAATCTCAATAAATTATTATTATTATTATTAGGTGGCCAAGCAACGAAGTTGCAATGACACTTATTGGTTTTTGTTCTGATTTTATTATTATTTTTACGTGACCAAGCAACCAAGTTGCTAGACACCTATTGTTTTTGTTCTGATTTATTATTGTTATTAATATGATTATTAGGTGGCCAAGCAACCAAGTTGTAAAGGACAGCTATTGTTTTTGTTCTGATTATTAGGTGGCCAACCAACGAAGTTGCAAAGGACACTTATTGTTTTTGTTCTGATTATTATTATTACTATTATTTAGGGTTGCACAGATACCAAGTACAGTAGTCGGTACAGGTACGAGTACATGTACCGATGCTTTTGAGCTCCAAGACTACACTAGAGAAAAATTCAAAAATTAGGAGGCGGCTGTCATTTGTAAGGAGCACACGGAGCTCCCGGGATTTGTACATCTCTGTTTTAATGTACGATTTTGTTTTTATAAATATAAATAAAGTGATGCACAGATACCAGTTTTGCGAGTACGAGTACTGGTACTTGCCGAGTACTTACAAATACGAGTACTGATACATTTTTGTTTATTGTCATGTGACAGTTTTTCTAAAACAATACAGACTAATGATTTCAGGACAGTGGTGGAGCACCAGAGCCAGGTCCCAGCTGCAACCTCTGCAACCCTGGTAGTTCTCATGAAAATGCCAAGTATCTGCACTGATACTCGAAAAGTATCTGTGCATCCCTACTATTATTATTATTTTTATTAGGCAGTCAAGCAACAGAGTTGCAATGACACCTATTGTTTTTGTTCTGATTTTTTATTATTATTTTTAGGTGGCCAAGCAACCAAGTAGCAAAGGACACTTCTTGTTTTTGTTAAGATTATTGTTAGGTGGCCAGGGAACGAAGTTGCAAAGGACACCTATTTTTGTTCTGATTTATTATTATTATTATCATTTTTATTATTATTGTTGTTATTATTCCACCGCTTTTTCAAATGCCTATAATAAGTGCAATCTAAGTGTAAAAAAAAACTCATGAAACTTTGCACAATGGTAGAGCCCTGTGCTCTGCCAAGCTTATTACAATATAAAGGTCATAGGTCAGATGATGTGGCAGCCATCTTGGTTTTTGCTGCGATTTTTGTGAACTATTCTGAAACCTGCCTCTCCAGAACCGCTAAAGCTACAGATGTACAAATTGCTGTGTGAGGTTATGCTGTGCTTTGTTGCCACATGTGTTCATTATAGCACTATTGGTTTGGCAGCCATTTTGGATTGTGCAATTTTCTGCAAACAACTTAAACTCTGAAACCATTTATCAGAATAACTCAAAACTTTGCACATATGTCCAGGCCGACCTCTTCTACCACAGTTGTAGCAAAAGACCCAGTCCCAAAATCAAAATTGCTGCAAGCCAATAATATTTAGATAGTATAATACAACTATAACATTAGTGGGCGTGTGCTGGAAAAAACAGAGGAAGAGATCAAAAAGTTTCACACCCCAATATAAATGTATGTAACCTTATGTAAATAGATACCACTTTCAGGTGTGCCAGAGCCCGAAAGGGGGGGCTTTAAAAAAAACTCTTATGCTCTCACGATATTTTGTAAAAAATATATAGTTTATTGTTCACAAATAATTTAAAAAAATACAAATTGCATTATCATAATTGAGAAACTGGTCAATAAATAAACATGATGTCATAGTAATATAATACATTGACAATAATCTTAATTAGTCATAATGAATTGAGCAGAGACCATCTTTCCCTGGATACCCCAACATGTTTCACCTTAAAGGTTTCCTCAGGGGGACACTGAGCCTAAAAAGAACTGATCGATATATGACAAATCAGTAATTGCATTGATCCATATCACATGATGGATGTAAGCATAGATAGCACATGAGAGACACGCCATTAAAAAAGGAGAGAAGTGCCCATATATGACAGACATGCAAAAAGCAGAATATAATAAACATAAATTAACAATTAAAAAAAAAATTAACAAAATATATATAACAAAATGATGAAGAAATATAGAGAAAAATAAATCGATCAAAATTTTAAATAAAATACAGGTATTCCTCACTTAACGACCGAGTTCCGTTCCTACGACCAGGTCGTTAAACGGATTGGTCGTTAAGTGAGGAACTCTATACAGTACTGTATTGCATTAGTACAGTACTGTATAGCGTTGCCGATGTACAGTACCGAACAGTGTACTGTACATCGGGCAATGGAAATACTTACCGGGACACGCAGTGAAGATCGGAGGAAGTCACTTCGGCGGGCGCCGCCGCGCACTGACGCTGACGCGCAAGGTCGGAGGTCGATCGACGGTCCGTCGTAAGTGCGAGTGGTCGCAAAACAGGTAAGTCGGTAAGCGAGGAACGTCTGTAAAGTAAATAATAAAATATGCACCTGCAGCCTGCTAAGGACCAATTTACGAAAGGCCAACAACGTGGACTGATGATGGAAAGGTAATAAATAAATAGACCAGATCTCTCAAATAGCAGAATCCCTCACGGGGAGGTCATGTCTGAAGGCGAATCGCAGTGGGAGTAGAGCAGATGTAAAGTGCAGTGCATTTATTTTTTTCACTGCCACGGATACGGCTGGAAATGTATACAATATAGGTAACATAAGTGATTACTGCAATTAGTGCAATTAAAACTATCATTAGGTTAATTAATGTGTTAAAGGTATTTTTAAATATAAGTACAAAAATAAATAATTAAGTGCAATAATTATAATAAATAGTGAATGTGTGCAGGGTTCAGGGGGACGGTGGTTGCAATACTTGCAATTGAAACTTTTTTTTAGGTCACTCTCTATAAGGGGAAATGTGATGCGGGAACTGACAGCATTCGAAGACTTGTGTGTTAAACAGGGGAGGAGGGACCTATAATATATCATTATATAATATATTATTGAAATGGGTATATTCTAACCGTCCATAATATACTAGAATGCGGGAACGAGAACTAGGACATGAGATTTCAACAGAGGATTGGAATTAATCCTTTGCTTTAACATTTAGATATAGTATCTCGAGTAACGCTCAAGAACGAAATTATAAAATAATTTCAAGATGGTATAGGTGCCCAACTACCCTGCAAAGAATTTACCCAGTTATATCTAAGCAATGCTGGAGATGCGGTCACGAAGAGGGAAATATGCTGCATATTTGGTGGTCATGTCAACAGATTAGACCATATTGGGAAACCATAGTTAATATATGTGAGAAACGTATTGAGATAAACTGGTCAGTAACACCAGAAATAGCTCTGCTCTCATTTATACCGGAAATATTCGCAAGGGTAAAAGAGGCCTAATGCAACATCTTTTAGTGGCAGCCAGAACGGTGATACCGCGGTACTGGAGATCTTCAGCGATGCCGCAGATTAGAGAGTGGGTCGGCGAAGTTAATTTTATTATCAGGATGGAGGAACTTACGACTCGACTGTTAGATAGATATCCTGATTTTTTTTTAAATTTGGAGCCCTTGGAAAGATTTTTTTTAATAACTAGCACACTGCAGCAATTCCTATGAGACTAGGTGAAAGGAGTAGAAATTTGTGGAAAGGAAGAATAATATATGCGGTGAAGGGAGGAAAAAAAAAAGTGAAAAATTATACAATCAGACATTGTACTTTGTTATATACTTTTTTAATGTATGAATATTTTCTATAAACAATAAAAAGATATTAAACAAAAAAAAGAATGTGTGCAGGGTTGTGTATAATGGTGTAAAAAGTGTACATAATAAAATATAAGTGCAAATAGAATGAAATAAAATAAATTAATATATTATTTTCTAATATGTACATATTGTATATTGTGGGATTTTTGTTGTAAATAATCC
>NW_017307358.1:336131-352425 GCF_000935625.1 Nanorana parkeri
ATAAATATATAATAATATATAATAAATAGTAATAAATTATAATGATGATGATGAATACATTTGAAATTATGATTCTTACGAGTTGAAATAAATTGAAATAGTGATGATACTTGTGTGAGTACATAAAAATAATGATAATAAACATTATCCTATACTATTTGTGTTTAGCCCCATAATAATAATTCATAGTGTGAATATAAAAATTAATAAAATATGCCCATTGAAATACAATTCTAAATCAATTGATTATCAAAAAATCTAATGAATAAAAAATAAGTGATTAAATTAAATAGAATAAAATGAGATTAAAACTAGAGTGATTAGAAAAGATACAACTCCGAACTAACAAAAAATAAATAAATGACCATGTGCAGAAAAATAATGGTTGTGATACTTAATTGAATTAATCATGATGCATGTGCTGAAATTAATGTGAAGTGCAAATGTGCTGGATCACCAGCTCAAAGAAGTAGTAGATTGGATGGACGTGATGTATATATGATCAAAACACCGTGTCATAGTTGAAAAGAGTGGTGCAAATTAGATGTAGTTTATGATCTTGCATACCTTGAGTATTCTCCAGAGTGGATCTCTCCCAAGCCTGCGTGCTACACTGCCCGCAGTTGTGGTAATTTTATGTGCCTCCAGCTACAGATGGAAAACATTGCTGTGTAAAGTCATGCTGTGATCTGCATTCACAACTGATCATTACAAGTCAATTGGCCACATGGTTCGGTGGCCATATTGAATTGTCAGTTGTAAAAACAGGCCCCATCCAAAAATCGATATGGCCACTGCAAGCGAATGGTATTTACATAGTGTTATTATTGTTATGGCTTTTTTTTTTTTTCAAAAGCCTGTAATAAGCGCACTGTTACTAAAAAAAGCATGCAACTTGGTCCAATGGTAGAGCTCTATGCTATGACTAATGTTTTGCATCATAGAGGTCATAGGTCACATTCTCTGGCAGTCATCTTGTTTTTGGGACTGATATTCAGCTCCATATTCAAACATCTGTTTTTCAGAAACTATTAAAGCTACAGAAGTACAAATCCCTGTGTAACGTCATGCTATGATCTGCACTCAGAATTGATCATTACGGCGGACATATTGAATTGTGTCAAATTCTACAAATATGCCTATTATTTTGATGCTCTTTTTTTCAAATGCCAATTATAACCACACTGTTATTTAAAAACTCATGAAATTTGGCACAATAGTAGAGAACTGTGCTGTGTTTAATCTTTGGTAACCTAAAGGTCATAGCATGGTTTGGCAGACCTATAGCCAGACCCGGCGCTACCGTAAGGCAGCTCAAATGGCCGCCTGAGGGCGCTGAAGGGTGAGGGCGGAATAATCCGAGGGGGTAAGTGGCCGCCGCTGCGGTATGGGGCCCCGAGCTTTGACCCCTGTGAGATGGACCCCGCCCCTTGGTTCCCTCTGCTGTGCCTGTGCCGCTGCGTGCAACTGTGGAACCAGTGTGGCTGTACCTGCCGTCTGACAGCCATGAAATGTTTCCTCTGGGGACTCGGTAGGTGAGTTTGTTGTCTCTCTCCCCCCTCTGTCTCCCGGTCTTGAGCTGCATTGTGTTCGTGGTTTTTTAAAATATTTTTACTTCTCTCCCTCTTCGTCTCCTGGTCCTAAGCTGCAGCATGTGTGTGTTGTTTTTTTAACCCCCCCCCCCCCCCCTTTGTCTCCAGGTCCTGAGCTGCAGTGTTTGTGTGTGTTTTTTTTAAATTTCTCCCCACTATGGTCCCAAGTCACATCAGTATGAGGCCCCATTCACACTAGTGCAATTGTGGATCAGTGCAGTTTCCGCGCTGATCCGGAAACCACTGATTTCAAAAGGGAGATTTTGGTAGTTGTTTTCTCATCTGAATTTTTATTGAGCAGAAGAAAAATGATAGCAGTGATAGCATAGATTTTGGTAGTTTTTAATTGCGTTTCAGCGCTAAAACGCAATAAAAAATGCCCCAAACCGTGCACGGTTCCATTGAAAGCTGTATGGAAACCGCACTAATCAGCGTCTCAAAAAAGGGTCAGGGGGCAGTTCGGATCACACTGAGCCACACGGTCGCACGAACCGCCCCTGTGTGGACGGGGCCTTAATGGAGTGTGTGTCCAGTGGTGGATCCATGGGGGGGAAGGCAAAAGAGCAATTGCCCCCCACAAGAAAATGAATGCACCCTCCACCGCTCTTAGGGCCGCCATCAGGGGGGTATGGCCGATACGCATGTGAGGGGCCCAGGCAGCCTGGGGGGCCTGGGCTACTTACATGGGTATTGGCCGTACCAGGGGCAGCATGGCAGAGTTGATAGGGGAGGAGGTGGAGAAGGCCGGGCCACAGCAGCGGGAGATAAGAGGAGCTCGGAGGAGGTGCAGGGAAAGGGACCCTGACCAGCCCACCTGAGACCCTGCAGAACCCACCATAGAGAGTCTCGGATGGGCTGCACTGGATCTATGGTGTGCTCTGCAGGGTCACTCTCAGGTGGGCTGTGTGGGGGGTCTCGGCTATGTGTGGGGTTTATGGTGGGCTCTGCAGGATCTCAAGTGGGCTTTGTCTCCACGGTCATCGGCCATTTTGAATTTGGAAAAAAATCAGTATAATTCATGAAATTATGTTCAGTTGTAGAGGTCTATAGAGAGATGCTGACTCAGACTTGACATATAGTTTAGCAGCCATATTGGATTATGCAATATTCTACAAACATTGTTATCACTGAAACCGTATGTCATGCAAAATTTTGCACACATCTCCACAGCCACCTCCTCTACTAAATTTGGTCATAGCAAGAGAATATCAACATCAATATGGCCGACTCAAGCCAATCACATTTAACATGTGATTGCGCAAATGTGTATTTATATCACTACTGAACTATCTTAAAATCTGACACATAGAATTACTCAGCAAGATACGTGCAAATTTAATATACACTGAGTGGCCAGATTTTTATGACCACCTGACGTTTGTAGGCAAATTAGCTATAATTTTGCGCTGAAGTTGCTAGAGGGCCAGACCATTATAAATAGGGAAGCAAGTTGTTTACCACGACAGTAGAAGTGATTTTTTTCTGAAGATATGGGTAAACAACGCGATTTAACAGCCTTTGAACGTGGGATGATTGTTGGCGCTCGGAGCCATGGAGCGAGTATCAGCAAAACAGCAGAATTTGTTAAATGTTCAAGAGCAGCTGTTGTTAAAGTGTTTAAAGACTGAACTGTCAGCCGAAAATCTGGGTCTGAACGTGCGAATTGTGGCCGTCAGCGACTAGTCAATGTTAGGGCAGAACGGAGAGTGGCAAGACTGGTACAAGACAACAGAAGGGCAACAGTGCAGTGTCAGATTCCTCGCATCACCTTTCAACATCTCGTGGAGTCACGAGGCGGCCCAACGAAGTCATCTCGTGGAGTCATCTCGTGGCCCAACGAAGTACTGATGGGGTGGTCATAATAATCTGGCCACTCAGTGTAGATGTGAATAGTCGGCGGCCAATTTTGAATTTGGAAAAATATTACAATTCATAAAAACGTATGTCGTTTTACAGGTCTATTATGGATACATAACTTCTCGTACTATAACCAAACGCTAATGTTTGGCAACCTTTATTGCAGCTTGCAGCTATATTTGAAGATTGATCTCAGTTTTCTATTAATCATCATTTTTGTATAAGTTTTTGACTGCTGCAAAATTCAGGAAAGGTGTCTTCCATGAAATGTTTTGTATTTTTTTCTGTATATCATAAAAAATATAGGCAACATATTTATTAAAGCATTCTATCAAGGGAAAGCCACATATGTCCTTGAAAAACAGCATGAAAATCATTGTGGCATGCAAGGCAGCTAAAGATTAAGTAAACTGGCACACACCAAAACTGTAAAACAGGAATACAATTGCACTTACATGGGTGTCTGTGTTGTAACCCTAAGATTTTTTTTTTCTGCCCAACAAACAGTTTAATGATGAAAAAAGACTCATGGTCTTTCATCAGAACTTGCAAGACATCATTGAAGATCAGCTGAGCCTTGCATCTATCCACTACATGAGGTCACATTATCAGGAGGCAATAGATATATACAAAAGGATATTGCTAGAAAACAGGTATGCATTAAATGTGCAATTTTATTTGCATGGATGAATAAATATTTTGGAATGCTTGTTTCTTGAATTTGTCTTTTGCAAACAAGGAAGTACATTCCTTAACCCATTTAATGCCATTCTGTATAAATACAATTATATATCCCTAGAACACCCTTTGCTGTAATCTGATTTGTTGAACTTTTAAACAAGTTGGATACTACTTGCTACTGTAAAACACTTGTAATTTTGTGATTAAAATACTAAGTTTCCTGCCCCACTCGCTAATAATAATAAATAATAACGATTCTGTAATTGAGTATGTGACCTGTGCTGACAGAGTAATTATCCATTGTAAACTCTGTTTCACTGGCCACAGTAGAATGCTAGATCAGTGTTTTTTTTTTAGTTTAGATAAGTAATTTTACTGTTACCTTTTATAAAATCTCCTTGACAGGTTAAGGCGAATTTGTAGTCGACGATAGGTCTTCTTTAACCCTTTTTTTTGTTGCACGCTGATTCCTATTTTGCACCACAGGTGGCAAAAACAGTTTTGGTATTTGATCAAACTACATTGCAGCCTTGAAAGTTTTAAAAAGATCCCCTTAAAAACATGCATTATAGAATTAAAAGCTAGCACTGTTACTTTGTGCAAATACGCTAAATGTGATTATCACACACAAACACAACACAATCTCCCAAATTTTTGATATTAGCAATAAAAAATTATACAACTGCAAACTACAATAAAAAGCATTTATGCATGCATTTAAAATGTGTTTGTTGAACTACAAAATTGTAAAATGAGCAACTCACAGTAAAAAAAACAAAACTTGTACTGCTTAATTTTGTTATTTGTAATAATACAGTGGTCCTAAAATTATTATTAAACCTCTAAGACATGTTGGGATACCCAATATGTGTACTGTAAAAAGTATCATGTTCATCTGCATGTCCTAATTGTGTGTACAATATGAATGTATAGGTGTGTTTTGTGTCCTTGGTGACCTATAACATATTCTTATCTATTACTGCCCAATCAGACAATAGCTGGATGTGTTTTATTTGATCAAGTGTGTTATCTTACTATAGCAGATCATGGTGTAGAAGACAAACGTTTTTTTTTTTTTTTTTAAACAGGAAGTCATATAGTGATTTCCAACTACAGTGGTTGGTTGTTAGACACTCTTCTAATATATGTGAGCTGATTCACCAAGCTGCAGTATCATTTAAGAAATGCTAAATGATGATTTAGGCATGCTAAAATGGCTTCTTAACCAATATTATTGTATGCAGTTCTAGCATTCCTTTATGCCAATTATAGCAATGTATAAGTACATGGGTAGAAAAGGCAAAATGTGTTGTTACAATGATACCTTTACGTGGCTTACTATAAATATTACAAAGTATGAGCTTTACCTGAAGGTCCTTCTTCAGGTATTCAGGACTTGAAGAAGTCGCTTTAGCGTATTAAAAGATTGTATTCTTTAATATTTTTAGTAACACTTTTTTGCCTTCTCTACCTTTTTTGTATTCAATCCTGGCCAACCCGATGGATGTACAGCAAAAAAGGTGTCCCTCGAAAGTATATTTAAAGTTGTTGGCAACTATACATTTTCTCTCTCATCCATTGAGGGACACAGGAATTCTAGAACATTCAGGTTATACTACCACCTTCAGGAGAATTGGACATTTAAAAACAAAGAAACTTTAGGTGTAGCCCTGGGTATAACCCCTCTCTTGACCAACATGCTTAATTCTTTTTGCTAGTGTCTCAGGTGGATGGATGTTTTTTTCTACAGCCTCACTTAATCTAAAGTGTTCTTCTAGCAACCTTTTCCATCAATATTTAACAACTGACAGGGGGGATATCAGCTGCAGGTGAAATCCCCCCCTCCCCCCCTTCCAAGCAGCTCTCTCCCCGCAGTCTTTTCATTGTTGGATCTCACTGTAACTGAACCCTGCCAGACTTTACCTTCACAGGGTGAGCCTGGAAGTGATTTTTGGGGACTGCGTTTCACTGGGGTGCTTTTTAGAATTGGATCTGGTCTATTCACTATAGAGTGATCTTCGGGTACAGAGCCATGGCTTTGGCTTGCATAGTCTCTGCAGGCCCACACTCATGTGAGTAAGTCGTTCAGGCTCTGCATTTTTGGGCACTTCCTCTGGCTTATTAGTCTTGCTCGCTACATGCTGTTCCCCTGTTCCCACCAGCTGGCCATGGAAGAGATCAATAGGCTAGAGCACTAATGCAATTTCACTGGGTGGAGTGGCACTCCCCACTGCTGCCCTTGCTACAGAGCCGCATGGAACACAGGTCTTCAGTTTGTTCCTGCAGCCACACATGGTCATCTTCAGCTTGCTTGACTGGCTGGCCTTAAGCTTTACTGCCAGCTTTCTAGCTGCCCAGGTTCTATAAGTAACTTGGCTTTGCCTCCTTCCTTAAACCAGTATGTGGTCAGGCCCGGATTTCCCACAAGGCCACAAGGGCGCATAGGGGTGGCAGCAGTGTAGAGTCCCCCCGACGCCCGGAACATACAGCGCCGGGCGGGTAAGTTGCCTTGTGAGGAATCTGCTCGTACATTAATCCCCCCCTCCCCCCCTTCCAAGCAGCTCTCTCCCCGCAGTCTTTTCATTGTTGGATCTCACTGTAACTGAACCCTGCCAGACTTTACCTTCACAGGGTGAGCCTGGAAGTGATTTTTGGGGACTGCGTTTCACTGGGGTGCTTTTTAGAATTGGATCTGGTCTATTCACTATAGAGTGATCTTCGGGTACAGAGCCATGGCTTTGGCTTGCATAGTCTCTGCAGGCCCACACTCATGTGAGTAAGTCGTTCAGGCTCTGCATTTTTGGGCACTTCCTCTGGCTTATTAGTCTTGCTCGCTACATGCTGTTCCCCTGTTCCCACCAGCTGGCCATGGAAGAGATCAATAGGCTAGAGCACTAATGCAATTTCACTGGGTGGAGTGGCACTCCCCACTGCTGCCCTTGCTACAGAGCCGCATGGAACACAGGTCTTCAGTTTGTTCCTGCAGCCACACATGGTCATCTTCAGCTTGCTTGACTGGCTGGCCTTAAGCTTTACTGCCAGCTTTCTAGCTGCCCAGGTTCTATAAGTAACTTGGCTTTGCCTCCTTCCTTAAACCAGTATGTGGTCAGGCCCGGATTTCCCACAAGGCCACAAGGGCGCATAGGGGTGGCAGCAGTGTAGAGTCCCCCCGACGCCCGGAACATACAGCGCCGGGCGGGTAAGTTGCCTTGTGAGGAATCTGCTCGTACATTTACAGGTGATCGCGGCGATGTCGCCACAATCACTTGTAAAATCTGTGCAGCCTGTTCGTCCCCCCCTCACTTACCTCTCTCCTCTGGTTCCGGCCGCCGAGTCTCTCCTCACTTGCCGTCGATGTGGGGAGCAGAGCGGCAGGGTTAAAAGTAACACTGCCGCTCCGTGTAGACTGTAGACCGTGAGAGGGGAGAGCTGTGCTCTTCCCGTCTCACCTGTCACAGGAGTTCCAGCACAGTTCTGTGCTAGAACTCCTGTATTGGAGGTGACAGGGTCAATAAAGAGAACCTGTCACCTCCAAATGCTATCACACAGGGGCTTGTTAGCTAGCTCCTGTGTGATAGCAATAAAGTTAAGTGAAAAAAATAAGAAGAAATAATAATTAAATACAAATAAATAAAAAGGTGATTAAAAAGTAAAACATAATAAGAAAAAAATTATTAAAAAATAAATAAACAATAATAAGATTTAAAAAAATTAAAAAGTAAACGATAAGCTAAAAATGTAAAAAAGTAAAAAAATAAATAAAATTAAAAAAGTGATAAAGAAAGAAACAATAAAAATAAAACTAACCCTGCGCCCCTGCAATCCGGTTGCCAGGAGGGGGGCGCATAGCAGAACCTGGCCTTGGGGCGGCAGGGGTAGTAAATCCGGCCCTGTATGTGGTCAATCGATTTGTCAACCTAGACATAGAGGGGGATAGTACGGCAGTTACTGGTGATCGGAGTGCTCCCTTACTCCATCAGGCATTACTCAATTATGCAGGGATTCAAGTCTTAGATTACCAAACTGGTTTTTGAATCTGAGCAAAGAGGTCAGAAACATGCTACCGCTCCTTCCCCAGCATTGTCTGTATCAGACATGCCTGTTGCTTTGGCTGCTTCAAGTCAGTCTTTTTCTTAACCTCTCTATGACTTTTGAGTCTGTACTGGCTCTAAGTGAGGAGCTCTTCCTTGGGGAGTAGCAAGCAATACCCATTACCCTTAAGTGGAGAGAGATTGTCTCATTTTCAGTGATGCAGTGCGCACTACCCTGAAGCTAGAGCGATAAGCCTGTCATGCCTATGAGCTCAGTTTCTGGTCTTGGCTCTTGCAAGCCTTCCAAGAAGTCAATGACCTTTCCCCATCCCCTTCTGTTTGATATGTTTTTGTAGGAACAATGAAAGCACCCTAAAAAGCTCTTTCCCACTCCCATACACATTGTGCATCTCTGTACCCACTCAGTAAGGAGTTTGTTAAGAAATGGTCTGTCCTTCGGAGGCAGGCCTTAGAGTAATGGGGTAATGCTTGATGGCACTGTATGAATACTTGTTTATAAAGGGAACATTGTTTTACGTGCTTCATCCACCATGTATATGTTTATGGATAGACTGTTCTGGCTGTGATCAACCACAGTGTGGTATGCTTATGACTTTGAAGTGATAACGTTTGTTTTACAAATGTAAAAATTGCTGTAAATTTTATTTAAAAAAAAAAGAAATGGTCTGTCCCTGTGATTAATCCAGCCTGAACAAGGTGACCACCATACCAATGGAGGAAACTCATTCCAGGGCCATGTTTTCTGTTTCCCGTGCTCCCTTGCATCCAGTTCTGCCTGTAGTTTTGCCATGTCAAACCCTTATTGACTGGTCTAAGTCTTTTAGTCAAATAAAGTTTTATTCGTATTAAACAGGGTAAAAACATGTAACATACATAGCATATTTTCAGGGTACATACGGGTATACAGGCAAGTCGGTCCACAGGACCTATTACACTCAAATGACTCCTTATGGGAGAGGAATCTTCCAGTTATAGTAACCAACGAGGAGCTTAGAGCGATAAAAAGCATATGATCATCTGCCACTGCGGTGTGCCGTGTGGCTCCGTATACCTCATTAAACGTAGAGAGGAGGGGAGGGGGGGGGAAACAGATCAGTGGACGCGAGACAAGACAAAACAAGGACAACACAATACAAATACAGACAATGGTATGGTACGAGGACGACCAGGTTGCTCGTGACGGTGGGTGGGGACCACAAGTAGGTTCCAGTGTAGTGCCGATAAGCGTGCGTTCGATCAGGGGTACGTGCCGTCCCAAGAACATCTAAAACAGACAAGACTACATACAAACACAACAGGGGGGACAGGACAAGGAACACGAGGGAAAACAACCATAACAAATAAAGAAATGGCTCGCAAATGGTCTAAGTCTTTTAAACGGAACTTGATCGATGCTGGCATGGACCACCAGATCATCGATCATGTGGTCCAAATGGCCATGGCCCTCCCTTTTAGCTTTGATGGGGAACTGAAGGTTTTCCGGTCCTGTGTCTCTCGTCAGTTCCATGTCATTGCATATGCACAGGGCACCTTTGCTGAAGTACTGGACACCAAAACAAATCTGCAAGAAAGCACTTGCTCCACATGCCCTTCGAAGGAATGTGTCTCTTCAGAGCTGCGGTGGATGGGATCAAAGATGCTTCCGGGGGTAAAAGTACCCACCAGCTTAAGAAGAACCAGGATATGGCTTGTAGGTCGTCTCCATCCTTGCCATCTCAAAAGCGTTCCTTTCACTACAATATGCCCTCGGTCCCAACCTTGAGGTTCCCCACGGCTGGCTTCTTATCCACCCATAAAGTCTGGCCCTCCAAGTCTATCTCTGACTCTTCTGTGATTTTGAGTCAAACTGGATCTGCAGCCCCTGTTGTCATTTCAGATTTAGAATCCCAACAGTCAGGAAAGGCTTTTGGGTCACCTCAATCTTACTGCAGTTTACTTGGATATACAATGGGTTGTTTCAAACCTTATTAATGCAGTACATATCATCCTGCATTTGGATGATAAGCATGCTGTTATAAACTGTGGGTCTTTTAGAGCTCCCATAGCTGCAAAGACCTTTCCGCTACATCCCCTGGTTTGAGGATTTCCTCTATGTGGACTAGAAGCACCCTAAACTGTCCTGGGCCCTACCTCAGACAGATTTACAAAAGTAGTTGGGACTAATTCCCACGGTTCCTTACCCTAGAAGGGTCCTGACCCCTTAGTATACTTCAAGGACCCTTGAAGTTGTTGTCAGCACCTGACCTTAGGTATGTCCTAGTCCCTTTTCTTGGCATCCCCTTTGTGGGAAGCTGAGGTGACATTCCTTGATAAGGGTCAGTTTCCCAGACTCTGATAGTCAGAATTCTCTAGAAAGGCCCAGCTCCTGCAAGTTTCCACCAGTTGGGACCTTAGAGATGTCTGTTGTTGGTAACTATCGGTCACCAATGAGTGAAGCTGACCAGCTTAGATGCTTAGTAAAGCACTCTGCACCCTCTGGGTTAGTGGGACATCAGAGTTCCTTAACCCCCCCTTGGTATCTGGGAGTCTGGACTTAAAGAGCAATCTAAAAAATGACCCGTTGCAGTGGGGGCTACTGCAACGGGTAATTTTTTAGATTGCTCTTTAAGCAGGGTTAACTGGTTGTTTTGGTCTAGGAACTCAAACAAAATATGTTCACCTTATCCTCAGTCCCGTCTGGCTGCTAAATCAGTCCCCACAGCCTCTTCTTCCCTGGGCTCCAGCGGTTTAAGCCCCACAAACTTAATCATGTCTAATGCAGATCCATTCGCCTGCAATAAATGTGAGGACATCGAGGGACATAACACAGCCGGAGCGGAAAGGGAGAGAGGTGAGTACTCAGCACTGCAGGACCAAGGATCATCTGAGAATATCTTGTGTATTTCGGCCCCTATACCAAAATGAGCAGTTAACCCTTGCAGTGTGGTGGTAGCCCCACTGCAAGGGTTAAGCTTTTAAATACCGGGAGTTCCTCTTTAAAGAAGTATTGGGAGAGTAAAATGTACTCTTCCCAATACTTAGAGCTGGCGTGTGACACTGCAGCTGTCACACACCAGCTCTATAGATCTAGAACTGAGGGATCACGATCCACTAATCACTCAGTTCATGGTCTTCTCCCTGCACAGAGTGGTGACTGACAGTTGTTCCTACAGTACTCACTGGTGTGACAGACATGAGAAAGGGCAGGCACTGGCTCTAGAGAGGCACAGCCAGCTGTCAATCAGGCAGTGGGGTTGTTTCCAACAATATTCTCAGGATCCTTCCTAGCTTCAACGTGGCTCTGCGCTGTCAGTATATATGGGGCAGTAGCCCGCTTAATGCGGAGTTTGGGTCACAGAAGTACATTTGTAAATTTACTCCTGTGACCCAAAAGAAAAATAAAGCCAAAAAAAGGTTTGCTTCTGTTTTAAAATAAAACATGCAGTTGGTCATTAAGTATCTAATGGTCTCTGATATTAACCCCTTAGTCTCTTAAGGCTTCTGTGGTGTTTTTTTTTAACCCATCATGGGAGGACTCCTGTCTGAGGGCTGTCCTCATGTTTGGGAATTGAGTTCAGTTCCCGCAAGCAGACTTTGTTTCTTTATGTGGTCTTATTCTAGGTTCCATGACCTGGACTCCTTTAGACTTCACTTTGGGGCTGTAAGACCTTCACCTATAGCATAGCTTGGGAATTCCCCCTGTGACCGGGCGAGTGACCTAGTCCCTACGCTGGAGGACATTGAGGATATTACTTTTAACCACACAGTTCCCTTTAGAGACACCATTTTTGCCTTCTCTTCATTCTATAATCTGCATTTTATGAGGGAAAGAGATTTGTGGACTTATGTGTGCTTTATCTCCTGCTGGAGGTCTTCATGTTTCCTTAGATTGTCAGCAGACAACTTATGTTGCAACCCCGCTGCAGACTCACCATGGGAGATCTCGCACATCTGAGAGTCATTGTGGGTTTGGATTATCTGGAGTCGGGCCCCTCCTACTGTGACTGATATGCACCCTTTATGGGAAGTTCCACCAAATATCTTCCCTGCTCCTGTCATTAATCTGGCGATTGTTCTTAGTTCTCTGGCTAAGGTTCCTTCCCCTCGCTACAAGGCTGTGGATGCATCGTTGGATCGAGGAAGATCAGAGGACTTTTATTTCCGTGTCCTGGATCAGATATACAGACCATGCAGGGGATTTTTTCCTGTTCGGTTCCAGTAACACTGCTGGATATCCATGTGAACAGGTCTGCTCATCCTATATTTTTTGTTTTGCTGTACCAGAATGGGGTAGTTGTCTTCCCACTTCTGTCTGTGTTGGTGGGGGGTATTTCTTGCACCCTTTTTCTTAGTCAGGGCTGTCTCCAACTCCATAGGTCCTTGACCATCCCTTTGGGGTATTATGTTGATTAGTTTTGTTTTGTTTTTTTATATTGATTATGTCAAACAAGAGGAAGTGGAATGGCAAAGGATCAGACCAGGCAAGATCTTCTTTGCAGCAGGTTTATATATAACAGCTGCAGCTAAGAACAGGCATTACCAAGTAAAAAAATCATCTGAGAATATCTGGTGTATTTCGGCCCCTATACCAAAATGAGCAGTTAACCCTTGCAGTGTGGTGGTAGCCCCACTGCAAGGGTTAAGCTTTTAAATACCGGGAGTTCCTCTTTAAAGAAGTATTGGGAGAGTAAAATGTACTCTTCCCAATACTTAGAGCTGGCGTGTGACACTGCAGCTGTCACACACCAGCTCTATAGATCTAGAACTGAGGGATCACGATCCACTAATCACTCAGTTCATGGTCTTCTCCCTGCACAGAGTGGTGACTGACAGTTGTTCCTACAGTACTCACTGGTGTGACAGACATGAGAAAGGGCAGGCACTGGCTCTAGAGAGGCACAGCCAGCTGTCAATCAGGCAGTGGGGTTGTTTCCAACAATATTCTCAGGATCCTTCCTAGCTTCAACGTGGCTCTGCGCTGTCAGTATATATGGGGCAGTAGCCCGCTTAATGCGGAGTTTGGGTCACAGAAGTACATTTGTAAATTTACTCCTGTGACCCAAAAGAAAAATAAAGCCAAAAAAAGGTTTGCTTCTGTTTTAAAATAAAACATGCAGTTGGTCATTAAGTATCTAATGGTCTCTGATATTAACCCCTTAGTCTCTTAAGGCTTCTGTGGTGTTTTTTTTTAACCCATCATGGGAGGACTCCTGTCTGAGGGCTGTCCTCATGTTTGGGAATTGAGTTCAGTTCCCGCAAGCAGACTTTGTTTCTTTATGTGGTCTTATTCTAGGTTCCATGACCTGGACTCCTTTAGACTTCACTTTGGGGCTGTAAGACCTTCACCTATAGCATAGCTTGGGAATTCCCCCTGTGACCGGGCGAGTGACCTAGTCCCTACGCTGGAGGACATTGAGGATATTACTTTTAACCACACAGTTCCCTTTAGAGACACCATTTTTGCCTTCTCTTCATTCTATAATCTGCATTTTATGAGGGAAAGAGATTTGTGGACTTATGTGTGCTTTATCTCCTGCTGGAGGTCTTCATGTTTCCTTAGATTGTCAGCAGACAACTTATGTTGCAACCCCGCTGCAGACTCACCATGGGAGATCTCGCACATCTGAGAGTCATTGTGGGTTTGGATTATCTGGAGTCGGGCCCCTCCTACTGTGACTGATATGCACCCTTTATGGGAAGTTCCACCAAATATCTTCCCTGCTCCTGTCATTAATCTGGCGATTGTTCTTAGTTCTCTGGCTAAGGTTCCTTCCCCTCGCTACAAGGCTGTGGATGCATCGTTGGATCGAGGAAGATCAGAGGACTTTTATTTCCGTGTCCTGGATCAGATATACAGACCATGCAGGGGATTTTTTCCTGTTCGGTTCCAGTAACACTGCTGGATATCCATGTGAACAGGTCTGCTCATCCTATATTTTTTGTTTTGCTGTACCAGAATGGGGTAGTTGTCTTCCCACTTCTGTCTGTGTTGGTGGGGGGTATTTCTTGCACCCTTTTTCTTAGTCAGGGCTGTCTCCAACTCCATAGGTCCTTGACCATCCCTTTGGGGTATTATGTTGATTAGTTTTGTTTTGTTTTTTTATATTGATTATGTCAAACAAGAGGAAGTGGAATGGCAAAGGATCAGACCAGGCAAGATCTTCTTTGCAGCAGGTTTATATATAACAGCTGCAGCTAAGAACAGGCATTACCAAGTAAAAAAAAACAGAGGCTCGTAGGCCCCTTATTATAGGAAATTTTACAATACAGCCATCGTCTGTGACGAGAGGACGGTGGAGCCCGACGAGCAGCTTCCCGACCGGCCGTTGTAATTACACGGCCGGCCGGGAGCTTACATTCAAGCGATCGAGCGTTTCTAGAGACGCTCGATCGCTTGTATTAGCAGCTGTCACTGCTGTTGCCAGTCCCGAGTCCGGGACGGCTCTGTGACAGGAGATCAAAGGGAGTTCAGTACACAAACTCCCTTTGATCTCCTCTCAGTCCCCGAATGCAGGAAGTGATTTATATTACATCACTTCCTGCATTCAGTGTCACTCTCCAGCTACAGAAGCTGATGAAGCAGATTTCTGCTTCATCAGCTTCTCTGGGGGTCCCTAGGTGACATTAGGGGTCTTGGAAACCGCTGATGTCTCCATAAAGAGGACCTGTCATGTAAATTGGCTATCACATAGGGGGTTTCTTAGCCCCCCATGTAATAGCAATAAAGTTGTGTGAAAAAAAAAGTAATACAAAAGTTAAAGAATCATTAAAAAAATTAAAAAAGAAAACATTTTTTTTAAGTCCCCGCCCCCCACATACACACGCAGATATGCGTCGGGTGCGCCTACGTGCGAAAACGACGATTACGTCTATTGTGCCGCACATGTTACATATCGCCACAAACGTCGGAGTGAGAGCAATAATTTTAGAGCCATTAATCACTAATAACACTAAACTGATGAGCAGTAAAAACGTTTAATCGTCGCCTATGGGCGTTTTTTGCGATTTTGCAGGCGCACGCAATTTTAAGGCTTGACATGTTTGGTGTCTATTTACCCGACATGACCCCGTCTTTTATGTTTTACTAAAAATATGGGTAAGAAGAATAAATGTTTTATAACATAACGTAGGGAAACTTTTTTTTTTTTTTTTTTTTTTTACTTTTATGGTACTTTTTTCATTATATAGTTAAAAAAAAATAACACCCCCCAGTGGTGATTATATACCTCCAAAATAAAGCTCGATCTGTCCCCAAAAAAATGTTAACTTAAATTGCAAGGCTACAGTCCGGTCATGCTGAAAATTTTCAAGCCCTGGCCATAGGTGTTACAATATCATTGGCTGCCAAGGCCTACCTCACTTCAACTAGCCTTAAATATAACATTCGTTAGACATCATGTCTCCTAAATTGTTCTAGACCCTTCTATCCAAGCCAAAGCATATAGACAGGACACATGCTAAGTGTGTCTCGTATGCTCTTAGGGTACATATGTTTGTATAAAGCTGCTCAACTTCTATAACAAAATAACTTTAACTATTCCATAATAATAATGTATAGGCTAACTAATATCAACATGACGTGTATAAGTTAATATCAAAATTCCACTACAGACCGGCTGGTCTTCTCTCGTGTACCTTTTGTCCAATTTTCCCTTAGGGATCTGTTTTGAGACTGAATATTTTCCCTTTGTTGACCCCTCTTGTTGTTGGTCTGTTCTCCCACTTCTGGTTCAGATTTGGGCTTTGGTTCTTTTGTTTGTTGCAGATGGCTCCTGGTTCTATCTTAGATCCTTCAGTGGCTGTTTCCCACCCTTTGGTTGGACTGCTTACCTACTACCAGTAGGTGTCATGCTAGAGCCTGAAGTACATGTTTTCTGCAGAGTGATTTACTGTAACCTCTGTAATTTGATAGCCTACCATTTAGGTCTAATATTCATACAGGAATGGCACAGCCCCCTCTAACAGCTGTGGCCCAGGTTTTCTTCGTAAACCTGGCCATGCACTGATAGATTTTTGCTTGAATGTACTGTACAATCTTGTCAAAACATTCGATAGTGTCATCAGCTTTACACAGAGGCAATGAGCAATTGAAAATACAGCTTGGTAGGATCTGCAAATTACATTTGCTTGAAG
>NW_017307358.1:352480-373047 GCF_000935625.1 Nanorana parkeri
TTTAAGCAATTAAAAAATGTTATGTTTTTTGTAGACAAACAAAATAAAATACATAAAAAAAAATCATTATAATTTTCTACTTTTAAACACTTGAGTCCCAAGTACAATTTTTAAATGGCAACACCTTGTGAGTGTTATCTCTTGCAGTCCGGTGTTATGTCTTTGTCTTACAGTTGTGCTACAGAGAGCCCTTTAGCAATTTTAGTTGTGGCACCTCTCACCTTCTTTAAGACTTTAAAATGTATCAAATGCAGAACCAACATACAGTGAGGAAGATCATTATTTGATCCCCTGCAGATTTTATTTGTTTTCCCACTTACAAAGAAATGAAAGGTCTATAATTGTATCATAGGTGTATTTAAAATGATAGAGACAGAATTGAGTTGCAGTTCAGTGAGTAAAAGAAATATTTGATCCCCTACCAACCAACAATAATTCTGGCTCCCACAGACTGGCTATGTGGTACACAGATTAGTCCTGTCAATTTAAGAAGGTGCTCCTAACGACAACTCGTTAAGAATATAAAAGACACCTGTCCACAGAATCTCTTTCTTCAATTCAAGTGCTGGTTCACACCAGTTGAAGTGCGTTCCGGGCCTATTCTGGCCGGAACGCACTGCCTCGCATTGGGCCAGCTCACTTTTTCGTGGGGCAGGAGTGGGCGTGGTGGGCCATTGAAGTGAATGGCACCGTAGCCACGCCCTCCGGCCGCAATGCGATCGCCCGCATGGGATCGCAAGGCAGATTGCAGACCTGCGCAAGGCTGGAATGGGCCCGTCTGAAGTTTGTCAATGAACATCTAAATGATTCGGAGAAGGATTGGGAGAAAGCGCTGCGGTCAGATGAGACCAAAATGAAGCTCTTTGGCATTAACTCGACTCGCCATGTTTGGAGGAAGAAAAATGCTGACTATGACCCAAAGAACAGCATGCCTACAGTCAAGCACGGAGGTGGAAACATTATGCTTTGGGGTTGTTTCCCTGCTAAAGGTACAGGCCAACTTTGCCACATTGAGGGCCCAATGGATGGGGCCATGTATTGTAAAATCTTGGATGAGAACCTCCTTCCCTCAGCCAGAACACTGAAGGATGGGTCATGGATGGGTCTTTCAGCATGACCCAAAACATACCGCCAAGCAATAAAGCGGTGGCTCAAGAAGAAGCACATTAAGCTTATGGTGTGGCCTAGGCAGTCTCCAGACCTTAATCCTGTAGAACATTTATGGAGGGAGCTCAAACTACAAGTTGCCAAGTGACAGCCAAGAAACCTTAAGGGCCTGTTCACACGACGTCCATTTTCTGTGCTGACCTGATCCGTACGCTCCAGCACTAAAAATGCATCCCAATGTATCTCTTCTATGTGTTTTATGGGCTACAGTTATCACGTATGCAGGTTATGACAGAAAAATACTGCATGTCACATTTTGTACAGTCAGGAAACGGTCCGGAAATGCAAAACGCGTCAAAAAAGCACTGCACTGCAGCTAACATACTGACAGCCCCACTCCAGCAAAAAAAAAAAAAGATTTTTTTTTTGACTAGAACGCATCAAAAACGCGGCAAATCACATACCCTGTTTCCCCCGAAAAAAAGACCTACCCCGAAAGTAAGACCTAGCACCATTTTTCAATATTCCTCCAATATAAGACCGCTACCGAAAATAAGACCTAGTTTGGTGGTAGCATGTGAGGGGGAACTTGCATGAGAGATGGTATCAGCCTGCAGGGACATACTGTATTAAAGGGATGACAGGGGACTCCCTCCGGCCAGGGCAGTGACAGGGAGCACTCCAGTACCATACTTCACCAACTGCTGTCCCCCTGAAGGCACTGCTTAATGTAATGGTACTGTAATGTGTACCGGTAAATGGTACCGTACTTTACCACGCTGTCCACTGTCTGATGTCCCCACTGCTGCACCGCTGGTACCACTGTCCCTGGTGGCAAAGGAAGCTGGCGCTGTAGAAAGCAAGGCTGCGAAGATTTTATGACTAAACTTTGCAACGCCCCGAACGGTGAAGTGTCCAACATGGAGGACATTCCCCTAAACAACCGTCCCGAGATAGGTAACCTGGTACCGGGTGACTGGCTACCGGATTTCTGTATGCCCTTAAGAATGGCTCGTACGGGATGTGCGGCAAAAACCGACTGCCTATCCGGGTAACTTAACGCAAGGAAATGTTGCACTCCCGCCAGGTATAGCCTGATAGTATTATACGCTAATTTGCGATCCGTGTGGCAGTAATATCTGCATCAGAGACGTGACCACTGTACACAGGGAAACTTGTTCCGCTCTCTCACTAGCTGCTGCCGGAGGGAATAACAATTTAAATAACTCCGCTTTCCTGGCGGTAGCAGGAAAAGGGATTCCTCTCCTCTGTAGCTCCAATATGAGCCTAGGGATAGTCCATGCCCTGATGGAAGGGGCACTTTCCATTGCTGCCGAACCTACTGTACATAGATGTCACTGTCATGCTGGGAGAAACCATGAAACACCAAATAAGTCTACCATGATGTAACTAAAAAGCCGTTACTGGTACCTGTTCTCAGCCTGCTCGCAGGAAGTTGTGTTCGTGCTGTGTGTATGCCTATGGCGTCCGCTGCTGACACTTGCTGCTCCACCGGTATACTGAATAAACAAAAACGCTTCTCCTGTGAAGACAGGGGGGGGGTATAGTAGACCAGCAATATCTGAATCAGCATCCGCTGCTGATACTCGCGAACGGTGCTGCCGACAGCCTCCATCGCCCCTTCCCCACGTCCGGCGCCGTGGAAATGACACGCCCGTCGCAACCGGAAGTGACGACATCCCCGGTCCGTCTATCTTACCTGTACGCCGTAGATCGCTCGTGTACAGAGGAGCCTGGGCACCCGGTTTAAGAAGGCTGTGGGAGCGCAGACTCCTCCCACAAATCCAGGCCTAACAGGTTAGCCTTAAAACGTATATATACATGTGGAGTACACAATGAGGTAGAATTCCAAGAGTCTTCATTTCAAAAAGCACATACAATAGTAAGTTATTTTATTGCAATTTGCGTTATTGTGCTTAGTCATAAATAAGGGTGCAAGCCAGTGCCTAAGTGGCAGCAACATTCATTTCAGCTGTATCTGTGGTAAAGTAAGCTGATTAGACTTGCAACTTTAGCACAGCTGCTGTGTTATATAGCCAGCATTGGCAGATCACTGACTATTTTTGCTTCTCCTTAGAGTTGTCCTTTAAATTAAATTGATCATTATCATAATGTTTTTTTTTTTGCATTTATCTATAGTTAAATTCTAATGTGCTGCATTTATTTTTATTTTTTTAAACCTGCAGGGATTTTCTTGCTTTGAATGTTTACGTGGCTCTTTGTTACTATAAACTTGATTACTATGATGTGTCACAGGAAGTCCTTGCGGTATATTTGCAACAGGTTCCTGACAGCACTATTGCCCTTAACCTGAAGGCATGCAATCATTTTCGTCTCTACAATGGGAAAGCAGCTGAAGTAAGGATATATTGTACATTTTTAAAATTATTTGTTGTGTTTTGTTTATTTGTAGAACTACTTCATGGAAGAAATAACTGTTAATCCCATGTTAATAATAACTGTTTCCAGAAACTGCTTAAATTGAAATATTCTGGGGGTAAACATCAAAAGCTGATCCCAGGAGATAAATACATGTACCAAGAGATTCCTTCTAGCACCATCATTTATCTTTCAGAGTTCCCTTGGTGCCCCTAAACCAGTGGTTCTCAACCTGTGTAACCTCAGGACCCACATTTATACTTGGTCATTAAGTCATGACCCAAGTCGCACCGCACTAGAATGCACGGCATTGCGGTACTGCACATTCCAGTGCGGGTGATCGAAGTGTGGGTGGGAGGTGCATTTGGGGTGCCATTCAAATAAATGGCAATGCAACACACCTCCTACATCAGAATTTGTGGTAGGTATGATTTTGCATGGTATACTGCCTTAATCGCATGGGACTGTGCGTTTAACGCACTGTACTAGTGTGAACAGGCCCCTTAAAAACACTGACAGACACACACAATCACAGACACTCACACACACATCCCCCCCCCCCAAAAAAAAAAAAAACTGGAGTGGATCCTCAGCCTGGGGTCCAGTGTGGGCTGCAGTTCTGTGACAGAGCTCCATCCATATCTGCATTGCTGGTGCTCCCTTGCATGCCCTTCAGAGGTGCCGGGAGCTAGAATGTGATGTCACTCCGATCCCGGCACTTCTACAGGGCACATGAGGGAACTGTAAGCAAAACACGTATGGATGGAGCTCCTTGGCGGCCATAGCCCCATCCCCAATGCTAAAGCCTGATGAAGGGACCCTGCGCGGTCCCGAAAGCGCTTGTTTGGTCATATGACAAAAAACTTCGATAAATTAAGCTTTTGCTGTCTTAAAATGACAGGTGTGCTGGTGACATTTCTACAATTTTGCTGACATTCGCGGCGCCATCCGCGGTCACTGCGAGCACCCCCCACTACAAGGGAATAGGAGAGTACTCATAGCCCCATCCCATCCCACGTCAAGCTGACACTCTGCACCGGGCAGCATATTTTAAATGGCTGCTTGGCGTGAGGACGGACAGTGCTGTGCTGGGGGAAGCCTCTCACCTAAAAAAGTTGGAGGCATGTGGTGACCCACTGAACACGAGATCGCGACCCACTTTTGGGTCACGATCCACCAGTTGAGAAGCAAGGCCCTAAACCCTAGGGTGCTTAAAGGAGAAACTGAATTCTGCAAGGTGTGCCCAAAAATGACCCCCCCAAAAGGACAGCAAGACAAAGGGCAAAAGACTAATCACTAGCATTATAGCATTATACAGATGCTCTTCGGATTGAGTTCCCACCCACTGAGCAGAGGAGCGGACCAGAGAAAACTTTCTCTCTCAGGTCCACTCCTCCTCTTAGTGGGCAGGCTTTTAATAGCCATCCTGCTATTGCAATTTGAAATAGCCAATGGAAGTCTGGCTATTGCTCCCCATTGTGTACTGTCTGCTGGCGACCGCGGAAGTACAGTACACTACAGTACAAACCTCCGGTTTGCGATACAATTGCGTTATGGGCTCATCAGAACATAACCCCACCGTAAACCGAGGAGTGTCTGTACTCTCTTATAAATTAATCCAGCAAGTTCATAATGTGCATAAAGTAACTCTGTAACAGCAAATTATGTAACAAAAGCTACAGCACTTATACCATCATACCCTTTTATAAATATTAAAGTTGGTATATTTGTTTTAAATTATTGCAAAATACTCATGTATGTAAAAAACTGCATAAAAAAGTAAAACTATCTTTAGTCAAAGTCTCTGATATTATTATGCTCTTGTGAAACAAATACAAAACACACTCACCACTTTTTTTTAATTTTAATTTTTAATAGTTTTTCCATAATTTTTCCATAACATTAAAAATACATAAAAACAATATAAAAGCTGTTTTCCTCACATGAAGGAAGTGCACACATCGCTATAACAACCACTTTATCAAATACATCCAATGGTTATGGGTTGGCCTGATCGGTTTGACAAATTAACTTTTTTAAAGGTCCATAACCACTGGACTGAACAAATGCAAATTAAAAGGGGACCAGCACCCACTAGAGACTATAACCCCTACACATGCTCAAGGGCACAGTTTATCTTAGTATCCCGAGAAGATAGGGTGTATCCCTCCAGCTCTGATGCATCTTGAGTTAGTGTGGAAGATTCTTCAAGCTTCTGCCGGCAGTTTTATGCTGGATTCAGAAATCCTGCATAATCTCTCCAGCAGCATACAAGTGCAGTATCTTACTGGATAGACCTAAATTTGGTATTTAACCTTGACACCCCTGCTAAGGGCTCAAGCACATGTACACTTTTAGGTTTATCAAAATAAAAATGCAGCCATATTTCTGTGCCTGGGTGAATACCAGAGGTACTCTGATGCCCCCAGATCTTGAACTATATAATTTGTCCTAGACTTGAATGTATGTTTAAGTAAATCTAATATAATGAAATGTCTGTGAAGAAACAGTCTAATAAAGTACAGCAGATATGGGCAAACAATGGAAGTGAAGGGAATATTCTGAGACACATGTCTCAGAAAAAGAAGAAGCTGATTGTGGTATTAACCTTTTATTATTGTGTATTAGTGTGTGGAGGGGTTGTATCTCTCTGTGTGTGTGTATGTGTGTATTAGGCCCCATTCACACCTGTAAGTTTAGGTGCGTTTCGGGATTACTGCATTAGGAACTTGTGTTTTCCTGCAGCAGGGATCCCTAATCTGGTGTTTAGGCTTGGGTCACACATAAGCGATTTATTGCACGGATTTAGCCTGTCGCGCGGATTTAGCCAGCCTGCATTAAAGTCAATGGAGGCTGTTCACACCATTGCGTCACGTCACGTGGGCGAAATCGCCTGTTGCACAAAAAAATGCAGGAGCTATTTTCAGGCAGATGCCGCTCGGTTTTGGTCCCATAGACATCTCTATGCATTGAAAACTGTGCTTTTCAAAGCAGAATCGCGCACAAAAACTAATACACGAAAACAGCTCAGTAGCCTAATCTTAACTTCATTAACTTGAACGGGCCTAACAATCAGCAACTGTTACCCGTTCAAGTTAATGATCAGGTGACAGCTGCTACATGTAAACGCCTGCACACCGCATGTAATTATATGTAGTACGATTACATGCGGTTAGGAACCAATCACTTTCCCTGGACACATCAATCATGCATCCAGGGAGAGTGATTGTTGACATATGAAATTCGGCAAGCGGCCCTCATGGGAGAGAAAAAATTGTCTAGTGCCCCTCAAGTGAATTGAGTTTGAGACCCCTGCTCTAGGGTAACGTAAAATGTGTTTGTTTGTTTGTTTTTTTGTAATTCTACTGTTTCTTTGTTACAGGCAGAACTGAAAAGTTTAATGGACAGTACTTCATCTTCATTTGAATTTGCCAAGGAGCTGATTAAGCACAACCTTGTAAGTTTTTTTTGTTTTGTACTTGCATGTAAAGCTGAATTCCAGGCAGATAAAAGATATTGCATAAACACAACAATATGCTCAATTAATGTAGAATCTTCCTATTTTTCTCTGTAGGCTGTCACTTTTAGTGCCTCTTCAAAAATTGCATTAGCAAGTTGAGGCGACCAGCTATCCTAGCTGCTTTCTGTGTACTGGGGGATCGGTTGCCCCACCAGCAGGCAAGCAAATCATTGACTTTATCATGTCAGCGCTGCTTTTTTAGTTTATGTAAACAAACTAGAGCAGCTGTAATCTAGAGTGGTGTGTAACTGAAAGTTTCAGATTATGTCAGCACATCCCATCTCTGCTCTGCATACGGTTGACATAGTGGTGTCTCAGATGTGTCTCTGCTTCCTCTTTATAGAATCTTATAAAAATGTGTTTCAAAGGTTCCAAAGTGTGGCACAGGGATGAGGGCAGTTGCTGGCAAATGTGTGCTTGCAACAACAGGGAATTTATTTTCTGCTCTGTCACTGCCCACAACACATTCTCCACTCCCAAGAGAGTGCCTACGGACTGTGTGTAGATAGGCAGTGCTTGGGATGTGTAGTATTTGTAGGTCAACCTACATCATTTAGGAAATGACATAGGTTGCCCTGGAGACCCCTCATCCAAGCTACAAAGATACAACCCCAATTCCAAAAAAGTTGGGACGCAGTGTAAAATCTACATAAAATCAGAACAATGAGTTGCAAATCTCATAAACTCATATTTTATTTACAATAGAAAACATCAAATGTTTAAACTGAGAAAATTTGCCTTGTAAAGAAAAAAATAAGGTAATTTTGAAATTGACGGCAGCAACAATTCACAGAAAAGTTGGGACAACCCATGTTTACCAGGGTGTAGCATCCCCTCTACTTTTAACAACGCTGCCAAAGTCTGGGAACTAAGGAGACCAGTTGCTGGAGTTTTAAGAGAGGAATATTGGCCCATTCTTGCCTGGTGTGACGGACTCCTTTCTGTATAAAAGGTTGCACAGAAAGGAATCAAAAAATCAGACTTTGTTTCACCCTACACTCGATCTCGACTGGTGACTGGGAGCTAAAGTTCAGCGGGTTGCAATATCTGTTGAGCAAGGAAGAATACAGCGGCTCACATACTCATCCTGAGTACTGGGGTCCGTCTAACTGCTCAACAGTCCTGGGTCTTCTTTCTCATATTTTTCGTTTCAAGACATGCCAAATATTTTCAATTGATGAAAGGTCTGGAGTGCAGGCAGGCCAGTTGGGCACCCGGACTCTTCTACTACGAAGCCAGGCTGTTGTGATGCAGTATGCTTAGCATTGTCCTGCTGAAATATAAAAGGCCTTCCCTGAAAAAGACGTCACCTGGATGGGAGCATATGCTGCTCTAAAACCTGAATATATCTTTAAGCATTGATGGCGCCTTTCCAGATGTGCAAGCTGCTCATTCCATACAAACTAATGCACCTCCATACCATCAGAGAAGCAGGCTTTTGAAGTGAGTGCTGATAAGCCGGAAGGTCCCTCTCCTCTTTAGCCCAGAGAATGAGGCGTCCATGATTGCAAAAAAATGTGTTTATTTTTTTTGTCTGACCACAGAACAGTTTTCCACTTTGCAACAGACCACTTTAAATCAGGTTTGGCACAGAGAAGATGGTGGCGTTTCTGGATCATGTTAAGATATGACTTCTTTGCATGATAGAGCTTTAATTTGCATTTTTGAATGGCACGGTGAGTTTTGTCTACAGACAGTGGTTTTTCAAAGTATTCCTGAGCCCATGCAGTGATGTCGATCACAGAATCATGACTGTTGTTAATGCAATGCCGTCTGGGGACCCAAAGATCACAGGTATCCAAAATAGCATTTCGTCCTTTTACCTTGCGCACAGAGATTTCTCCAAACTCTGGATATCTTTTAATGATGATATGTACTGTGGATAGTGATATATTTAAAGTCTTTGCAATTTTATGTTGAACATTATTCTAAAATTGTTCAACAATTTTTAGATGCAGATTGGTGAACATCTGCCCATCTTTACTTCTGAGACACTCTGACTCTCTAAGATGCTCTTTTTATACCCAATCATGTTACTGACATGTTGCCAATTAACCTAATTAGTTGCAAAATGTTCTTCCAGCTCTTCCTTGTTAGTACCACTTACTTTGCCAGCTTTTTGTTGCCCTGTCCTAACTTTTTTGAGAATTGTTGCTGCCATCATGTCACGACTTGGGAACTGGAGCACCAGGAATAGTAAACTCAGGGTCTGGCAGAGCAGTATATATATATGATTGAATTAGGAATGTGCAGGGATACAGGTCTCTGAAGATGCAGGGACAGTGTGACCGCACAACAAATGCAGGTGTGCCAGAGTCGCAGGATCTAAGGAGCCACCTGGTCTTTACCAGAGCCACTGATGGTGTGGATGTTGAGCTGCGGGGCAGCTCCCAGGTTGCGGCTCTCTGGCACACTGTGCAGGCACAGTGCCAGCGGGTACTCAGGCACAACAGCACACTGGACAAGACACAGGGTACAAGGTACAGAAAAGAGGCACTAGAGGGAAGACGCAGGGCACATGCGTGACACAGGGAGCAGGTAACAGAAGGGAACACACAACAGGTGTTCCCACAGGAACAGCAGAGGGGAATGTACAGGAGAAAGGAGGGAGGTGCACTATAGTGCAGAGCAAAATAACCACAGGAAGCCGGAGCAGGAGGCAAACCACAAAACAGAGCTATCCGGCATACACCGAAGAGTGAGGCTGCATGGAATTAGCAGCCACACAAGAGAAGTGACACTAAAGGTAGGAACAGGTGAAGGGACTCACATAACAAGGTAGGAGACCCGCACACAGGAACTACAACAAATGTTAACACAAGAAACAAGCAAAGGGAAACAGGGAGATCACAAGCAAGGGGGGATAGCCAACAGGGAGATCACAAGCAAGGGGGGATAGCCAATGGGGAGATCACAAGCAAGGGGGATAGCTAACAGGGAGATCGCAGTCGGAGGAGAATCGAAGAAGGAATCCAAAAAGGTATACAAGCACAAGGGGTCTGACAAAAGAAATAAGTCTTTTTGCTTGAACGAAAAGCAACAAGTGAGAGTGCTAAATAGGGGAGGAGGTGTGAAGATTGGCTGCAGCCCTGTGGAAAACCACAGGCTGACAGCCAAGCACCAGGGACCAACATAAAAATCTAGCATGGATTGCTGGACATTGTGACGCATGACTTTCAAAAATACCTTTTTTTTTCTTTTTTTTTTTAATGGTCAATTTTCTCCGTTTTAACATTTGATATTTTTTTTTCTATTGTGAATAAAATATGGGTTTATTGTATTTGCAAAGCATTGCATTCTGTTTGTATGTAGATTTTACAAAGCGTCCCAACTTTTTGGGAATTGGGGTTGTAATTTGAAGCCCTGTGATGATGCCACAGGAAAGAAGAAAAATAAGAGGAATATCATTGTGCATAAAACAGTAAGGTAAGTTGAAAATTCCTACTGGGACATTAATTTCAGAGGTAGAAAGGTTTGGTGCTGTATTTGTTTTGTGCCAGGAGTTCATCTATTAAAATGTATAATTTGTAACTTTGTCATTGTTTTTATGCTAATCTAATAATAATTGTGTATATTTGTAGGTAGTGTTCCGATCTGGTTATGGTGCTTTGCAGGTATTACCACCCCTGGTAGATGTTATCCCTGAGGCACGTTTAAACTTGGTGATTTACTACCTCCGGCAAGGTAATTCTGATCTTCAAAAATGTATGCAAAAATGCAGAATATTCAAGTATCTTTTGGTCTTTGGAGTGTGCTTTTTCTCCTTGATAGAGCATTGGCAAGAGATGGTCAGAACAGAACATTGGGAAAAATGTAAGGAGACAACGCTAATGTAAACTTGTAAAAGCTTCAAAACATATAAAGTAACATGCACAGCACATAGATTAACTAGTACACCATACTAGTTTCAGTATACCAAGTATTGAAACCTGAAAGGTGCTCTATTTTCTGGGCACAAAGTTGAATTCATTCAGCTTAAAGCAAATGTAAAAATGGCAGAATTATTAGTTACACATCTTTAAAGGAGAACTATGGGGTTAAGGCTTTTCCCCATAGTTCTCCTTAGGGTAACGGGAGGACACAAACTAGCATCCTCCCGTCACCCTGGGCTCAGTATACCACGAGCTGTAGCTCGCGGTATACTGAGACTCTGCAGTATACACTGAGACGCCGCAGCTGAAGCGGATCCCGACAATTGTGCCAGGATCCGCTCAGCTGCGTGACTGACAGCTGGCTCTGCCTATCTAGAGGCAGAGCCAGCTGTACCCACCCCCTCCCACGTCCGTTTCGCCAGTCAGCGCTGGCAGATCGAAGCGGGGAGGGGGTATCCAGCCCCTCCCCTGTCACGGCAGGGGGCCGTGACAGGATCGAGAAGTGAGCGAACGCCGGTATGTGTCCGCTCACCTCCCGATCTACTGAGCCGACCTGTGACAGTCTCATTGTCACAGGTCGGCTAGAACTATGAGGTGTGAAAAGCGCTCACCTCATAGTTCTCCTTTAAAGAAGAACTCCGGGCAGAATAAACTTTCCCTTGCAGTGAGGCTACCCCTGCACTGCAAGGGTTAAAGCACTATTAAACTTCCAAATTTTTCTATGTCTTTCCAGGACAGCACATGAGAGAGCATTACTCCACCCCTAGAGGAGAAAGAAACACAAACACGTCAGACTTGAAAAGGCGGCCCCCAGGTAGTCAGTCAGTATTTGTGTTTCCTTCTCCGGACAAAACGTACAGCTGGAACTCAAGGGGAGACTTGCTCTCATATGCCTGTGCCGGGCATTGCTTTCCCATCTTACCTCTTTGGTTTTTTTCCTCTTGACGTCTTCCCAGATGACCTCCTTACTGTGTGGATGGTCGGCTCTGGGGCTTCCCTCTCCAGCTCCAAGATTCAGCTGGAATACAGGACCTCCCCTAGGACCACTCTGCGTTAGGAAACGCATGGTGGTGGCAGCAGCCATCTTCTTTTCCTCCTCCTTTCCGAGCCAGAGACAGTGTGGTGTCGCTTTTGTGAGGGGCGGGGCCAGGAGTAGGGTGTTCGGGCACTTGGTACCGTCCTGTGGACTGCAGGGAAAAGGGCAGGGCTTCCGGTAACGTCACTTCTGGTCTAGCGCATGTGGTACGCTGTTACCAGACCGGGAAAAAGGAATTGAAATGACACTACTGACAATATTCCTGCTGCACACTCTACATCTTGAACCCGACAGAAGAGGCAGGGACTGTGGTGACAGGATGTGGCTACACTGGCTTAGCTTAGATAGGTGGAGATTGCAGCGGCCTAATCTACCTACCTGGCGGGGGGGGAAATAAGGGGTGGTGTCCATGTTTGGTGATGGGCCCGGTGACATTTATTTTGGCACTGTATCTCGGTGGCTGCAAGGGTTTGTGCACAAAAGTGTGTCAAGTCTTAGGTCCTAAAACTATTATTTTCTATGTATTGTTTTACAGGCACAGGCTCCTGAAAAAAAGACCTCTTCCTAAGAAAAAGTGTGCTTCCTTATACTTGGAGCTAACCTTTGTGCCAAAAATGTGTATAAAAATAGGTTCGGAGGGAATCCTCTTTAAGCTGTAAGGATTTTATGACTAACATCAGGGAGTAGTTGTCCTCTACCTTTCAGTCCTTCAGAACCTTACTTTCTGACCTTAAGCCCCCCGAGTCACGCAGTTTCAGTGCCTTCTGTTCCAGTTCCATCGTCAGGTGTAAGGATTATGGAACCGAGGCGGAAGATTAGTGAAGGGAAGGGACTTTGCAGGACAGGATTGCTAAATCTTCCAGGTACAAACCTGCCCTGGAGGATGTTGACAATCTCCTCAAAGCCATTTATGAGACATTCCAGTCCAAAGCACGCTCTCAGACTCCATTTCTAAAGGATGGGTTAACCCTGAAAGGAAGTCGTTCTTTTCTCAGGGGTAAGCATTGGTTTCATTATAGTGAGGATCCTACCTTACTTTAGAATAAGTTGCCTTAACTAGATGCAGCTTTTTCCCAGGTTTCCAGATCTATTGATCTGTCTTGTGAGGATGGGGGTGTTTTTAAAGACCTCATGAATAAATTAATGGATCTCTTTTTGAAGAGAGCTTGGGAGTCCTCTTAGGCTAATCTTAAACCGGATTTAGTTTCCACTTGTGTGGCCTGGAATTTGGAGTATTGGCTTACCCAAATGCTAGCCCATCTGGAGGCTGGGACACCTAGGCAAAAGATTTAAAAGTTTTTTTCCAATGCTTTTTTAAATTTATTTTTTATAACTATACAACATTTTTATTAAAGTCAAAAGGGCATATACAAGTTGCAAGGAAAGCACAATACGCAGTATTTTTCATATTAAAACAATTAAACAAGGGTAAGGTACAAATGGGATGGAACAAAGTCAAACGGAAATCGGATATATGTGCAGTATAGAAGATAAGGCATATGTGTAGTATGGTACACCTGATATACAGAGTCAAGTACCAACAGAAGCTAGAATAGAGCAAGAATCAAGTTCAATTAGGGCAAAGTGCTTCAAATGTTACTAGGGGACAGCCAGTAGTGTGAGAAAAGGGTATGGTTAGCAGGTTAAGTCACTTAAATGGTGCATTCTTTGTGGGTGAGCCAACTGAACCAATTTAATTTGATTTGCTCCATGTACAGTTAGATTTTGCAAATAGATATTCAAATTGAGCATTGGTGTTTAGCATACGTATCATGGATTGGAGCATCGGGGGTTCCTTTCATTTCCACGATCTTGCTAAAGCTAATCTTGCAGCTATAAAGGCATGACATACAAAAGTGCGGGTGTCAGGTGGCCAAGATTCTAAGCCTTTTCCCAAAAAAGCAAGAGCCAGATTAGGATCACATGGAATACGAACAACAGAGGAGATAAGGTGGAAGACTTCTTTCCAGTACGACGTTAGTTATCACAGAACCATCAGATATGAGAAAGGGATTCTATTTGTCCACAGAGCCTCCAGCATAACAGTGGGGAACATTTTCGAGAGTCTCTAGGGAGTGTAGTACCATTTATGGAAGAGCTTCTGTACAGATTCCCAATGGTTTATGCATTTCGAGGATTTGGAGGGCCAGTTGATTGCGTTGCACCATTGTTTGTTGGAAGAAGATAGTTATAGTTCTCTCTCCCACCAAACCATTGAAAGTAGCCTTAAATGTCCGAAAGAAACTACAGAGTCATTGAGGTATAAATCACTGATATTGGTAATACCTAGAGTCTCCCAGGATTTCAGCTGAATGTCTTGTAGAAAGTGTCTAGTACAGACAAAAGTATATATTGTAAGATATGTGTGGTAGTTTGAGAAGTGGTTTGGGCCCGAGAATTTTCAGATCTTCGGACGGGAGTGTGCAGCAGAGACTCAGGTAAGTTTTAACCTTTTTCGTAAGTTTAAAAAAAAAAATTTTTGCATATATCTATTGCTTGCTAGCAGTAGATATATGCAAAAAAAAATTAATTATCCTTTCAGTGTCACTGTTGCAGTGTCTAACAAGTAGTTTTTGTAGCTTGATCCCATAAGAATGGCAGACAGACGTTTCAGGAGCTGTGCTAGTCACGGCGCCGGGGCCATATCCCTTGGTGGTGTCACATGCGGGGAATCCTGGTGTGACGTCTATAAGCCCCAATAGAAATCCAGCATGCACAGCAACTGGCAACATGCAAAAACTTGCTTCCTCCCAAGGAACACAAGCCTTCAGCAATACACTGAGCACCGCCCTAACTCCACCTCTGTTTCCACAGGAACAGGGGCGTTGCTTCCAGTCCTGGGCTTTAAAACCTCACAACACTACTAGCTCAGTGCCAAGTTATTCTGAAGCCCTGCTCACAGAGACTCAGCGTTTGTTCCTGCATCTTCGTCCCCTGTTCCTGCATTCCTACCCCCAGTTTTGGACTCCCGGCTACCTGACCCTCGGACTGTTTTCTGGACTACTGATTCTACACTGCCTGCCCTGAACATGGAACTGCTTTACTGCGGCTTGTCTCACCCTTCTGGACTTTGTATTTGGACTGTTTATCTCACCTGCTTCCTGCTACTGGGATCCAGACCTGGCGCAAGGGGCTCGGCCCTGCGGTACGTGACACTTATAGTGTTTACGGAAGTCAGGAGTTTCCATGCCAGCTTGAGATTTCAAAGCATATAAGCATGATCTGGGTATACAATGCTTTTTGCCCACCCAGATGAAGGTCTTGGAGTTGTTTAAGATATTGCGGTAAAACTGGAATGGTTAAGGCAGGAAATAAGTAGAGAATATGTAATAGAATACACTTTTTGACTAGAGTAATCCTACTTGCCCACGAGGCTGGGTTATGTTGTAAATCTTGACAAATGTTTTGTACTTCTCCAAGAGAGGAATAAAATTTAGTAGAAACATCTTGTGGCTAGGAGAGGTCAAATTGATGCCCAAATATTTTAGTGTCACTGAAGGAGCCCACGAGAAAGGAGAGATGCACAAGATTTGAGCACATAATTGAGATGTTAGGTTAACTGCAAGCATGTGGGATTTAGAACAATTTACTTTAGTAGTGAAATGTCCCCAAAGCAGGACAAGATCATTTACAAAGCAGGGAGTGAACGGGTTTGGTCTGTTAACCTCCCTGGCGGTCTGAATATTTCCTTTTTTTTTTTCTTTTAAATTTCCCGCCGGTTCCTCCCCCCTGATCCTCCCAAGGAACACAAGCCTTCAGCAATACACTGAGCACCGCCCTAACTCCACCTCTGTTTCCACAGGAACAGGGGCGTTGCTTCCAGTCCTGGGCTTTAAAACCTCACAACACTACTAGCTCAGTGCCAAGTTATTCTGAAGCCCTGCTCACAGAGACTCAGCGTTTGTTCCTGCATCTTCGTCCCCTGTTCCTGCATTCCTACCCCCAGTTTTGGACTCCCGGCTACCTGACCCTCGGACTGTTTTCTGGACTACTGATTCTACACTGCCTGCCCTGAACATGGAACTGCTTTACTGCGGCTTGTCTCACCCTTCTGGACTTTGTATTTGGACTGTTTATCTCACCTGCTTCCTGCTACTGGGATCCAGACCTGGCGCAAGGGGCTCGGCCCTGCGGTACGTGACACTTATAGTGTTTACGGAAGTCAGGAGTTTCCATGCCAGCTTGAGATTTCAAAGCATATAAGCATGATCTGGGTATACAATGCTTTTTGCCCACCCAGATGAAGGTCTTGGAGTTGTTTAAGATATTGCGGTAAAACTGGAATGGTTAAGGCAGGAAATAAGTAGAGAATATGTAATAGAATACACTTTTTGACTAGAGTAATCCTACTTGCCCACGAGGCTGGGTTATGTTGTAAATCTTGACAAATGTTTTGTACTTCTCCAAGAGAGGAATAAAATTTAGTAGAAACATCTTGTGGCTAGGAGAGGTCAAATTGATGCCCAAATATTTTAGTGTCACTGAAGGAGCCCACGAGAAAGGAGAGATGCACAAGATTTGAGCACATAATTGAGATGTTAGGTTAACTGCAAGCATGTGGGATTTAGAACAATTTACTTTAGTAGTGAAATGTCCCCAAAGCAGGACAAGATCATTTACAAAGCAGGGAGTGAACGGGTTTGGTCTGTTAACCTCCCTGGCGGTCTGAATATTTCCTTTTTTTTTTTCTTTTAAATTTCCCGCCGGTTCCTCCCCCCTGCGATGTGGACGCTCACAAGGGACGAAGCGCGGAAGATGGATGCCGGCATCGGCTGGACACAGCGGGGATCGTGGACAAGGTAAGTAACGCGCTGCGTAATCCCGAGTGGTTACCGCTTTTGGTAATGAAAACTAACACCGAGCCACACTCGGGATTACCACCAGGGATGTTAAGGAGATGACCACATCATCTGCGTACAATCGTATTTTATGTTCTGTGTCGCCAATCTTGAAACCACACATATCAGGACAGGTGCAGATTTATTCTGCTAGGGGTTCCACAACAAGCGCAAAAATTATTGGTGAGAGGGGGCATCCCTGCCTGGTGTCATAGGTAATGTTAAATGCAGAAGACAAGAGCCCTGATGTCCAAACTCTAGCACTGGGGTTAGAATAGAGAGCAGTGATAGCTGTATTTATAAAACCTCTAAGTCCAAATTTGTGCAGGATTGCTGTTGGGTAACCCCAATGGACCCGATCAAAAGCCTTCTCTGCATCCAGTGAGAGAAGCAGAGAAGATTGCCCTGGCTATTGAAGTAAGTTTACCCCTCTCCTAGTGCCATCCGGAGCTTATCGGTTATGGACAAATTCTACTTGATCTGAATAAACCAATTGGAGTTATATGGAAAGCAGTCTATTGGCAATTAACTTAGCATAGGTCTTAAGATCAGTATTTAACTGGGATATGGGTCTGTACTTTGCCAGATCCAAGGTGGGTTGAATGGGTTTCGGAATAGTAATTTTTTATGTCACATGGTTTTTGCCCAAATGTTTATCAAACCAGTATTTTTAAGTAAAAATAAAATTTAGTGCACAGAAACATAATAAAATACCCATTTTTTTTGGTAAAATATGAAATATGAAAATTGCGTTCGCCCTTGAAGCCGCAAAAAAACATAAATACTCAAAATGCCCCATAGGGAACACTTTAAACGTTTTTACCGCTCATCAGTTTAGTCTTAGCAGTGATTGATGGCTCTAGACATATTGCTCTCACTCCGACGTTTGTGGCGATATGTAACGCAATTGTCATTTCTCTCCCGTTCATTGAAGGACACAGGGCAACAGATCGGAGATCCTGAAAGGTAGGGTATATCGCCACCTGCAGGAGTAGGACGCTAGGCACATAACAAAAAAAGACTTAGACAGCCTAGGGGCGGCCCCTGCTGGTGGCCCAACCCCCCACCTGCTGACAAGTCTCCAGTTTTTTGCCTAGCATCAGGAGTAAGGAGCTAAAAAATTTTCTCTCTGGAAATTTTCTTTTCCTTCTTCCGTTTTTTTGTGATCTGCTAGCAAGTGTCACCAGGGCAACGTGCTGGATGGTGATGGATCCTGGTAGTCTCCCCTGGGTGGCCATCGAGCGCATGCAGGCTCTGCCTCGGCGGGTCGGCTGCGACTTCACTCCCCGGGGTGCACATGACGGGGTCCCGGCCCACCTGTCACAGCACTTCCATGGCCTGGCGATGCCGCGTCTGCGGGCGGGGGCGTCCGCCTTCTTTCACTCCCCTGCTGGACCTGGGGTTGTGGATGAGCGGCGGTTTACATCCCGGGAGTGGACACTTGGCAGGCAGACTACCTCAGTCGCCAGTCTGTGGACCCGGGAGAATGGTCCCTGCACCCGGACGTTTTTCATCAGCTGTGCCTTTGCTGGGGGACGCCAGATGTGGACCTTCTGGCGTCTCGTCTCAACCGGAAAGTGGAGAGGTTTGTGGCCCGGGCTCTGGATCCCTGGGCGGACGCGGTGGATGCCCTGGTGGCTCCTTGGGGGCCCTACGGTCTGATATATGCCTTCCCTCCGCTTTACCTCTTGCCTCGGCTGCTGCGTCGGATAGCGGCCGAAGACGTTCCCGTCATCCTCGTGGCCCCGGACTGGCCTCGGAGAGTGTGGTACGCAGACGTGGTTCGACTGCTGGTGTACGCCCCTTGGCGGCTGCCTCTGCGTCCGGATCTTCTGTCCCAGGGGCCTGTGTACCATCCTTCTTTACAGTCGCTGGCTTTGACGGCGTGGCTGTTGAGAGCCAGGTGCTGAGAGATAGGGGGTTGTCGGATGCGGTCATCTCCACAATGCTTAGGGCCCGCAAGCCAGTCTCTAGGAGGATTTACCATCGTACCTGGAGGGCCTATTTTGCCTGGTGCGAGGCTGGGGCCTGCTCTCCGCGCTTGTTCTCCATCAGCAGGATTCTTGCTTTTTTGCAGCGCGGAGTGGCTCAAGGGTTGGCCTTGAGCACGGTGAAGGGCCAGATCTCTGCCTTGACGGTTCTCTTCCAACGTCCTTTGGCGTCTAACGCCTTGGTTCGTACGTTTGTTCAGGGAGTTACGCGTATTGTTCCCCCTGTCCGCTCGCCATTGGCTCCATGGGACCTGAACTTGGTGCTTTCGGTGCTACAGGAATCTCCCTTTGAGCCTCTTCGGGACATTCCGCTCTTGTCTTTGTCACAAAAGGTGGCCTTTTTGGTGGCCATCACTTCGGTTCGGAGGGTTTCTGAATTGGCTGCCTTGTCCTGCAAGTCGCCGTTTCTAGTCATTCACAGGGACAAGGCGGTTCTCCGCCCTCGGCCGGCCTTCCTCCCTAAGGTTGTGTCGGCTTTTCACTTGAATGAGGATATTGTTTTGCCGTCCTTGTGCCCAAAGCCGGTTCACAGGAAGGAACGGGCGCTGCATTGCCTGGATGTGGTGCGCGCTCTTCGTGTTTATCTGGATGCTACTGCTTCCTTCCGGGGGACGGATTCCTTGTTCGTCCTCACGAGTGGCCCTCGTAAGGGCCGGGCCGCGTCGGCGGCTACCGTTTCCTGTTGGATTCGGACTGTTGTCATACAGGCGTATGCCATTAGGGGGCGGGAGCCCCCTTTTCCTGTCACTGCCCATTCTACTAGGGCTGTTAGCGCATCCTGTGCTTTTCGCCATGGTGCGTCTGTTTCTCAAGTTTGCAAGACCGCTACTTGGTCTTCCGTTCACACCTTTGTCAAATTTTACAAGGTGGATGTTTTGGCATCGGCGGATGCTGGTTTGGGGCGTAAGGTTTTGCAGGCGGCCCTTTGAGTGGTTCTTTTTTGGGTTTCGTTGTTGTTTAGCCCATCCCTCATTGGTTACTGCTTGGTGACGTCCCTACCTTTCAGGATCTCCGATCTGTTGCCCTGTGTCCTTCAATGAACGGGAGAGAAAATAGGATTTTTGTACTCGCCGTAAAATCCCTTTCTCTCCGTTCATTGAAGGACACAGGTCCCGCCCTCTTTCTCTGGGTATGCACTCCTAACTGCTTGTTACTAACTGGAGACTTGTCAGCAGGTGGGGGGTTGGGCCACCAGCAGGGGCCGCCCCTAGGCTGTCTAAGTCTTTTTTTGTTATGTGCCTAGCGTCCTACTCCTGCAGGTGGCGATATACCCTACCTTTCAGGATCTCCGATCTGTTGCCCTGTGTCCTTCAATGAACGGAGAGAAAAGGATTTTACGGTGAGTACAAAAATCCTATTTTTCGCACATAGGCGCACCAGCGCGTGTTAGCACGTGTATGTGCGTGCACGTGGGGGGCAGGGGACTTAAAAATTATTTTTTATTATGTTACTTTAATTTTCTTTAATTTTTAAACACTTTTTTTACACCAACCCTATTGCTATCACATAGGGGGCTAACAAGCACCCTATGTAATAGCAGATAGGGTGTTACAGGTCCTCTTTATGGAGACATCAGGGGTCCTTCAGACCCCTAATGTCACCTAGGGACCCCAAAGAAGCTGAGGAAGCAGAGATCTGCTTCCCCAGCTTCTTCTCCTGGCTCTTAGAGCCGGAGACTGTAACTAGCGACACTGGAAGTGATGTAATATACATCACTTTCAGGTCCAGTAATCGTAGGAGAGATCAGCGGAAGCCTGCTGAATCTCTCTCCGATCATTGTGGGGAGACCTGTCAAGCCGGTTC